>NW_015090999.1:8760850-8762566 GCF_001431845.1 Calidris pugnax | reverse complement strand
CTCCCGGCCCCAGCCCCGCCGGAGCTCTCCGTGGTGCTGAAGCTCCGCCGCCCGCGCAAACACCCGCTCCCGCCCGCGCCGCGGAGCCTCCGCCGCGATAAAGAGTTCAAAAAAAAAAAAAACCACAACCAAGCAGGCGCACACACACACACACACGTGTGAAGAAGGTCCTGCGCCGCTTTCAAGCGACAACAGCATCAATCCTCGTCCCTAAAAGAGGGGTTTCTCTCCCTCTTTTTTTTTTTTGCTCTTCTTCCCTTTTTTTTTTTTCCCCCATCTAAGGAAAAAAGGGTGTTGCTACAGACAAAACCTTTCTCTACAGAGAAGGCAAAAATTGCCTTGTGAGGTTACCGGTCACATTTAAAATGCAGCGCCAGCTCTCAGAGCTTAAAAAAAAATAAATAATAATAATAAAAAAAGACAGCTTTCTGCAAATCACCCAAAAGTTAGGAAACTCGCATCTGTAGCACATGGCAGTGGGGGAAAGGGGTGACTCCCCGCCGTGTTGTTTGGAAGCGGGAATCACAGTACACAATACAGTGGATGAGAGTGCAGCAAACCTAAGGTTTATTTAATCCGTTTCAAGCGTTCTGGCAGAAATATAAATCACTCCCCGCACTTTGCCTTTCAGCCTCCCGCAGATAACTGCCCTAGCTCTTTTGAACTTTGTTCCGGCTGTTTTGTTGGGAAATAAATGCTAACGCTAGATTAAACGTTTCAGGTAGCTTCCTCTTCTGATTTGAGGAAAATAGTGTTAATAAGGAGCTTTGATGTTGTTTTACTTTCAGACTGTATGCCTTAAGGCAGAAAAACGCAGAAAGGTAGCTGGGAAAGTAAATTGCCAGAAGCGAAGAGCACCCTCCCTTTCAAAATCCTGTAAGTACTCCCTCTCTCCTACATCAAACCCAGCCTGGGCAGAGCAGCACCAGTCGCTATAAGATCTCCCGGCTCCTGCAAACATCTCTCATCTCGATGCTCACACCACGGTGTGTGCGCCTTGTGTTTACGTGTGTGCACCCCGGTATGAGCGGTTCTTAATGAATCTGAAGATTATACGGGGAAATACCAAAGGCTGGTTGCAATAGATGTTTGGTTTTAGTTAGGTTTTGGTTTTTTTTTTTTTTCTCTTTTCTTTTCTTTTTCCCTCATAAGAATATCAAAACCCCCTCGGGGAAAAGAATCCTAGAGGGTTTGCGGTGAGGAGTAAAGGCGATACAGCCTGAGCAGAGGGCTAAAGACCTCCATCCAGCACGCTGAAGCAGCCCATAATAAAAGTTTCGAGTGCTGGGTATTGGGGCTTTTCCTAAGCTATTCTGCCGGTAGCCTCCTTTCATCCTTTCGGGAGCCCCGCGCATCAGCAGCGCGCATTCCCCGCACACAATCAATACATTTTACATAACGCACGTTCGCTCCTCTCTCCCTCCTTCTCTCTCTCTATTTTTTTTTTTCATTTTTTTTTATTTTTTTTTGTTTGTTTGCCTCTCGTAGGTGGCCGGGGTTTCTACACGGGGCTTGCCTTTTAGAGAAATTGGCGCCGACGGTACCGAAGTCTCCAAAAAAAAAAAGCGAGCCCTGAGCGGTAACTGGGGCTGGTCGCTGCTTCCCCAGGTCAGGAATTTCGCTGGAACCCACCGCAGCAACCTTTCAAGCATGCAGTTGGGTTTCAGACAGACACAGCTTGCCTCTCTCCAGTCTCTCCTTTCACCCCCACCGCCC
>NW_015090999.1:8754619-8760840 GCF_001431845.1 Calidris pugnax | reverse complement strand
CCCCCCCTTACTATTCCTCTTACAGCAGTGCTTTAATAAAGTCACATAAGTGATTGAAATTAACATAAATCATTATTAGTTATTAGGATTTGCTCTAAATTACTCTGTGAATATAACACCAAACCCCATCTGCCACTCCTGCTCTAGCAGCAATAGATTGCAGATAAAATAAATGTCCTTACCCCATTAGAATGTTCCTGTCTCTGTAGCCAAAAGCCAAACAAAAGCAATAAATACAGAGCTTTTTTCTCTCCACTATTCAGCTGTGACTGTTTTCATCAGCTCTTCCTCTAGAAAAGCTCGATAGCTGCCTGAAAATATTGCATTTTATATCACCAAAGGGCGATTAATATTGCATTAACTGTATTTAACATTTTTTAAGCGCGAGTAATCTGAAATGAGTAAGTTTCTGTTACTAAATACAGGGGATGTCAGAGCCGGTGAAAACAGCTTAAAATATCTGTATAAACAGATTATTTGTTTCATACTTTGTATTTTTATAATGTTATGGTATAGTGTGCTCTGTTTGAAGTAGAAGAAGCCATGCTAATGGTCTGTTTAAAGTATTCTGACACTGTCTGGAGACATCCAAGTCTCTGCCTTCATTAAATGTTTATTGTCAACACTTCAGTGAAAAAAAGTCTTGTGTAAGTGAATTTCCACTGCTGGATGCTGTCAACACTTTGTTTTATTCTGATCCGCGTGTACAAAAGTTTGTATACATTACGGCGGAGCGAAGAGAGGCAGAGGTTTAGCGAGCTGTAATTAGTTACCAAACAAACTTTTGTTGGTAATTCCGTTTACATAATGACCATAATCAAGGGCTAAGTTGTGTGTGTCGGCGCCTTGCCGCCTTCTTCTTTCCAGGCAGCCTGTAAAAGGATGTATTCAGGTTGACACGCTGTCCTCTTGTCAAGAAACAGCTATTAAAAAAAAAAAAAAAACCCACACAAAACAACCCAAAACCAAAATAAATAACAACAAATAAATAAATAAACAAACAAACCCCCAAACCCACAGCTTTTACACGTTATCTTAGCACTGCCTTACACTTTTAAGCTGCTTTCTTTTACCCGGGAGAGGGGTGCGCGTCCCCCTCCGCTCTCTCTCTGCACCCCTCCGCCCGCAGCTCCGCGTTTTGCCCGGGCTCCTGCTGCCAACCCCCGCGCACCGGGAACCGCTCTGGGCTACACACACACACACACACACACACACACACCCCCTTATACACACACACACACACACCCTGTCCCCCACTGCCTATTGAGACTGTTCTTGAGGCTTTTATGACTCGCTTGCGAGACTCGATGCGAAGTTACAATTTATCTCCAACCTACCGGCGCAGTGTTTTTATTTTATTCATTGATTTATTTTATTTCATTTTGATAAAAAGCCTTTTTCAACACTTCAATCCTTAGAGTGATTAACAGTTTACTTCAGATTATTTTTTTAAGCAATTCCACCCCTCGCTTCCCTGTATGTTTGTTTGTTTGGGGTTTTTTTTAACAAAAAAAAAGAGGTGCTTAACAACTTTTCCCCCAGAGTTAGAGATGCTTTGGCATATTTAGGTGAGCAGGCTGAAGGAGTTAAAAAGCAGTTCAAAGGGGAACCCCTGCTTTCCCGGCGGGGCTCCGCGCAAGTCCAGAGCCCAATTTGGGCAGCAGGTTTCGCATCGCCCAGCTGCCCCTTGACGATCAGCCAGGGCGAGCCCCCGGCCGGGGTTTGCCTGGTGACACGGCCATCAATCCTCACACCACAACACCAGACGGGGCTCCCCGGCCCCCGCTGCCCGCGGAAACACCGCGCTGAATCCGCCCCAAAGTTCCAGCATAAACCGGCAGGAGGAAAACCACACCGCCGGGGGGGAGGGGAGGAGAGAGCGTGGGGGGGGGACAGCGAGAGTCCCCCCGGCCCCTCCGCCCCCCGCGGAGGAAGCGCGCTGGGGGTCCCGCACCGACTGCCGCTGCTGGCGGCGGTGGGAAGGGAAAGGCGGAAAATGCGCGGCTCTGCCCGCGGGGCGCTGCCTGCCGCCAGCTGCTGCCTGTCCCTGCCTGTCCCCAGCTCCTGCCTGTCCCTGCCTGTCCCCAACCCCTGCCTGTCCCTTCCTGTCCCCAGCCGGCGTCCTAGAAACCAAGATGGCGTCCTAGCCCCTGCCTGTCCCTGCCTGTCCCCAACCCCTGCCTGTCCCTAACCCCTGCCTGTCCCCAGCCCCTGCCTGTCCCTGCCTGTCCCCAACCCCTGCCTGTCCCCAACCCCTGCCTGTCCCCCGGCTGGGGCCCGCTGGTGCAGGAGCCACTTTCCGCTACTGCTGCTGTCTTGGGCTTCTTTTCAGTGGTTTATACGTAACACCCCATTCTAAATTAACTTTTGGGGCCTGGATATCATTCATCCACCCACCCACCGCCTCCCTCTCTGCCCGGCCGTGATGCAAACAGCCCGGTTGGCAGTTTTACCCCCAACGTGCCATCTCTGGGACTTATATATTCAGATGACCTATATCTTCATCAGCCCAAACTGAGCCTCCTGCAGGTGCGAAGGGGTTGCAAAAGAGGGGAGTGGAAAAAAAAAAAAAAAAAAGAAAAAAAAAAATAAAAAAGAAAAAAAAAAAAAAAAAAAAAAAAAAGAAAAAATAAAAAAAAAAAAAAGAAAAGAAAAAATAAAAAAGTGCTTTCCAGAAGAGGAAGAGGAAGGAGGAAGCGGGAAGGAGGGGAAGGGGGTGTCGCGCAGCACACCTCCCATCAAGCCGCCTTGACAACAATTACTAAAGTTTTTAATTAGCCTCTTGTTATAATTCATTTTATTAATTTCCGAAAGCCCAGCCCATGAATTATTCAGGGCGGCCGGGTAATGGTGTTTGCCGCCGCGCACGTGACGCCGGTGGCGGCTCCCTCTTCCCCGCGTGGGTCCCCCCTCCGCCACCGGGGCTGGGGACGGGGCCCAGGCGGCGGCGGAGCTCCCGTGTTTCATCAACCCCTAAATAACGTAATTACCGGTAATCAGACGCCCGTCTGGCAGGTGGAAACGGGCTCCCCAGCGGATTAGAATCCTGCCGCCCATCTTTTAAAAATCAATTAGGCTCCCCCCCCCGCTTTTTGAATCAGCAGGTAAATATAATAAAGATTTAAAAGAAAATAAAAATAAAAAAATAAAATAAAATAGCGACGGCTGAAAAGCTAGACGTAAATAACTGGAGGGATTTAAAACCTTTTGGGAAATGCCGGGATAACAGAGGGCAGCAGCGGCGGTATCAAGCTTTACGCGCTCGAGTCCGTCAGAGTTAAAATAATTATCTTTCGACAAATCTATTTCTCTTCGGAGGAAAAGGGGGGGACACGGGGAGGGAGACCATACGATCTGTGCTGCAGGACACTTCATTCCCCTTCTGGGGAGCCCTTTTTACTTGTTGAAGCAGGACCGAATTAGTCTTAATATCACAGGAGAGTAAAAATCAATAGGATCGTGGCAGTGGGTGTCTGTTATTCACTTATGACGGCCTAATCTATGTTGAAAGGGATATCGGAGAGCAGGATTTCCGGGAGCCAGCCCGAGTTTCTTGAGGACTTTAGGAAAGCGGCGAGATACCTCGGGTGTGGAGACGGAAAAGGCCATTGGAGGGACGGCTGCACCCGAGTGTCCTCGGCAAGGGTCACAGATGCCGGGCTGGCTGAAGTTCAGGAGCCATCAGAGGTGGCAGGGGCCTCTCTGCCTGTGTCACAAGGAGGGGGTGGTCGGGGGGTGAAATCTGGGGGATTTTGGTCACAAACTGCACTTCTATCTGCAGGCGATTGCGTACTGCTGGGAAATAAATGCCAATGGATTTTCTGCCTCTTCGTCTTTTCTCTCTTACTTTTTGTCTCTGATACAAAAGTTTTAACAGTCCTTAGGTTAGACCTTATAAACACGAATATGAACACTTTTCCTTCCTTCCTTCCTTCCTTCCTTCCTTCCTTCCTTCCTTCCCTCTTTCTCTCTTTCTCTCTTTCTCTCTTTCTCTCTTTCTCTCTTTCTCTCTTTCTCTCTTTCTCTCTTTCTCTCTTTCTCTCTTTCTCTCTTTCCTCTCTCTCGACATTTATTAAAAAGGCTTCACGAGCATTTCATGGTTTTCAAATTCATCCGACGGAAAGCAGAACATGCCGGTTTTGCACAGTTTCCTACCATGAAAAATAGGAAACTCTGCAAAGCTTTTATTTTTCACGATCTGTTTTATTAGCATATTATTTTTCTTTTTCTCTTTGTACTCGATAAGGATTGTACTTATTACAAAACAAACTCCTTAACTTTTCAATACATACATCGGTCATTACTGTATAATACAAATGTGGTATCGCTTGTAACATTTCGATCTTTTGGGGCAGATGAAAAAAAAAAAAAACCCAACATTTGTAATTATTTTTATTTGTTCATTCCTGACTCTCCAAAAAATGATATCCGGTAATACTTTTCTATAAAATAATATTTTTACAAATGCATTTATTAAAAATTCTGATGACATTTCAAGTTAATAACAACAGAAACAAGTCGATTTCCGGTGGACGAGTTCTATGTTGGTTTTTTGTTTTTCTTTTAAAAATACCTTTAGTGCTTCATTTTAACATCAACAGTTGTTTAAAATCACAGCTTTTTGAACGTATTATTCTTTTCTGAACATCACGTGTCTTGATTCACAGATTTACCGGCGAAATTAAAAAGATCTGACTAAAATATGTCTACAAGAAGAAATAATCCCAGCTATTAAGTAACTTTTTACATTTGGCATCTGATCTAGTCACAGGTCATCAGAAAATAGAAAGAGGTTCTTTGATCACTTGAAGCAGTAGGTGGCATCCTATACGTTCCTAATGAACAATTGCATTTACAACGTAAGGAGAGATCAGTTTAGGATTTTCATATTTATTAACCCAAAATAAAAATAAAGTATCTTGTTACATAATTAAGTGCAATTAGGCCAGTCAGAACAACATATAAACCTGAAACCACCCAAGCTTTTCTTCTTTATACATATTTTTGTAGGTGCATAATCCTTTCCAGCAAACTGAAAAGAAATACTTCAGAAGTCCTTCTTAAAATTTTACTTTGATTTATATTCTGCAGTTATAGAATAAACTTCAAGAAACACACGCAGCTAATATATAGTTAATTTTATTCAGAGCACCGATTTTCACATAAGAGCTATCTCAAAGTAATGATTTCTGGATTTAGCAGAAAAATACATCTCTCACTATTTTCTTTTTGGTAGAATTAGTCTTATCGTCTAACGGCCATACCTTGAATTTACCAGCCGTGTCTCGGAAATAATTTTTTTTCTTTTTTTTCTTTTTTTTTTCAATGCACCCAATAATAATAACTATTCTGTTTTCACGTTTGTTTTATTTGTAAGTATGCTGGGACGCATCTCCCTGTTGTATTTTGGCGTACAGAAATATTTCTGATAGAAATAAAAGTAATAGAGTAAAGACACAACCAAGGAGAAAGCTCAGCAAACATACATGGACAGGTAGATTATTCAGTGAGACATTTTAGGATCCACACGTGGTTGCAGTTTGTAACCTTTTTTTTTTTTTTTGTGCATTAAAAAAAATATTTTCAATCGTCTTTCTTCTTTTTTTTTTTTTCCTCTTTTTTTTTTTTCTTTCTTCTTTTAAGTCTAAATACAAGAACGTGACAAGAATGTTTGTGTTTTCGGTGAAAACAGGCAGTTAAACTGTGAAATTACACCATCCACAAAAGATTCTACCAGAAGCTAGTCTATTTAGTGCTCAGTTTCAAAATGCATAGAATGTTTGCGCTGCAAACAATGATACACAAAATAATAATAATAATAATAATAATTATAATAAAATAAATAGATAAATTAATAGATAAATAAATAGATAAATAAATAAATAAATAAATAAATAATATCGAGACTTTATCACGGATCTTTCTATGCCTTCTTTTCCCTTTTTTTTTTTTTTTTTTTTTTAGCAGGGAAATGCTTAAAAAAAACCCCAACTATGAATCAAATGTGATGATAATGCAACTTGACAGTAGCAGTTCTGGTGTCAGGGCTGGACGGTGCCTGCCTTCTGCCATTCCCTCAGTGAGGCTGCAGTGCAAAGGGGGAAATGGTGAGGGCATGACTGGGTGCCATCCCACAGCCCAGCCTCTGAAGCTCCTGGCACTGGGAAGACAGGTCTCCCTGGAAATCCTTGGTTTCCACTGGCTATGGCTTGGGGCCCAGG
>NW_015090999.1:8754022-8754257 GCF_001431845.1 Calidris pugnax | reverse complement strand
TTTTTCCTTTTAATTTCCAATCCGCGAGACATATACAATGCACCTTGATTATTATTATTAGCAGTACCAGCATCGTTATTACCGAATAAGAGAATCGCTTCCAAGCCGGGAGGCTGCGATAGTGCAAACTGAAACATCCCCCCAGCGCGCACCCCCCAAACCCCCCATCCTCTGCTCGACGTTTATTATTGACAATAAACGACTTTTAAACCGCACTGGGGGGATTTTTTTTTTT
>NW_015090999.1:8753090-8753858 GCF_001431845.1 Calidris pugnax | reverse complement strand
GAGGGGAGGAGGGAGGATATAGTTAAAAACGCGAGCCTTAATGGATTCCGGACGTATTCCTTGGGAGAGCATCCCTGCTCGGGCAGGTTTGGCATCTCTCTCTCTCCCCCCACATCTCTTGGAGAGAAGGGGACCTGGCAACGCGACCCGCGCAGGAGAGGGGACAGAAACAAAGGGGCTGGGGAGTTAACTTTGTTGGCTTTTTTGTGGGTTTGTTTACCTGGAGCTGGCTGGGATGGTTGAGGTGACAAAGGAGAGGGAAAGGGACCAGCCTCGGGTCTGGGGGGGACACCCGCTCCCCCGGCACAGACAAGACCCATCGCCAAAGCCTCGCGAAAAAAACAAAACAAACAACAAACCAAAAGAAAAAAAAAACGCTTTCGAGGGGAAAAAAAAATCAACAACAAAACACCCAAACCAAAACCAAGCCGACCAAAGAGACACCCCCCACCCTCCAACACACACACACACATCCCCCAAACCACCGCCGTCCTCCTTCGTTACCAAGCCAGGGAAAAGAAAGAAAGAAAAGAAAGAAAACCAGAAAGTAATGAAAAGAGACCCAAACCAAAGAGTAGCATCATCACCGACAGTTTCGCCTTCCGGGTTTGGTTGGTCGGTTCCGTTTTTCCTTCGGAAAAGTTGTGACTCAGGTTTCTCGGTTTTGTGGCTGTTGCTGTCACGGTATTTATTGGTGTGTGTCTGTGTGTGTTTACGCTTTTAAGTTGCTCTTTCTCCCGCTTCCTGTCGGGGGGTGGAGGAGAAGTG
>NW_015090999.1:8752591-8752943 GCF_001431845.1 Calidris pugnax | reverse complement strand
AAATCCCCTCCATCCCGGTGCCCCCGGTGCCGGGGCCGCCCCTACCCGCCCGCCTTTAGTAGGTGGCGGAAAATTTCATCCGTTTCTGCTTCTGTCTCTGGTTGCAAAACCAAACCCGCACCACGTTCTTTTTGAGGTCCAATTTCTCGGCGATGGCGGCGATCTTCTCGGAGGAGGGCCGGGGCTGGACGGCGAAGTAGGCCTCCAGCGACCGCTTCTCGGGGGCCGCGATGGAGGTGCGCTTGCGTTTCTTGTCTCCCCCCGTGTAGATCTCGGGTTTGGTCATTTTCTCCCTCTGGGCCCGCTCGGCCTCCTCCAGCCACGCTTCCAGGATGGGCTTGAGGGCCACCAT
>NW_015090999.1:8751016-8752431 GCF_001431845.1 Calidris pugnax | reverse complement strand
GTCTTAGTTTTTAAAACAAAATGCGCCGGGCTCCAGCGGCTGGTGGTGGTGGTGGTGGTGGTGATGGTGGTGCGCCAGGGGCACGGTGGAGGTGGAGGTGCAGGGCACGCTGTTCATGGTGTGGTAGGTGGCGTCCGGCTTGAACGGGTGGCTCTTGCCCTGCGAGACGGCGATGTCGACGGCGGCCAGAGCCTCGGCCCGCGCCAGCAGGGTCTCATCGAGGCTGGCGAAGATATTGCTCTGCAGCTGCAAGGGGACACAAAACAGAGCGGGGTGCGGGGAGAGGAGGGGGGCAAAGCCAGGAGAGGGGACGGGGGAAAGTGTGGGGTTGCGAGAAGACGGGGTGCGAGGTGGGGAAGGAGGAGGTGGAAGGGGAAAAGTCGAGGGAAGGGAGTCCAGGAGGAGAGAGAGAGAGGTGGGCAAAGTTGGAGTGACCGTGCAGGGGGGAGCCGGGGGCAGTATGTGCGTGAGGATGGGGTACGGGGTGGGGTAGAGCCAAGCGAATGGGGGAAGCGGGAGACAGCGCGGGGAAGTGCGGGGAAATGAGGGATGGGGTAGAATAATAGGGAGGAAAGCGAGGAGGGGGAGCAGAAGAGGAAAAGAAGAAACGAAGAGTGGAAAGGGTGAGTAGCCGGGGGAGCAATCCGAAAAAAAAAAAAAAAAGAAAAGAGGACGGGGGTGTGAAGGCAACAAATAAATAAATTAAAAAAAAATAGGAAAGAAAGAAGAAGAGAAAGGAGAAGGAGAAGAAGAAATGGATCTGTAACTCTCAGCTGGGGAATTGTGTCAAACACAAGAGCACATAAAGCGCATTCCTTTTCAGAGGCCGAGTCATAAAAATTAATACAGAAAGTGGATGAAGTCGGAGACTCGTGTGAACACCGCTTTCAAAAAAGATCACAGGCGCTCAGATGATTGCAGAGGAAGACATGAAAAAAACATTAAGCGCCGCTTGTCAAAATGTGCCTCGCAGCGGTTTTTTTATTAATGCACATACACATACATGCAGTATACAGAAAAGAGAGAGAGAGAGAAATAAAGAGTGTGTGTAAGAGAGAGAGAGAAAGAAAGAAAGAAAGGAAGGAAGGAAGAAAGAGAGAGAGAAAGAAAGAAGAGAGCTGCAGCTGTCTGTCCCTTACCGGTGGAGTTGGTAGACATGCTCTTCTTATTGCTTCCGAGCTGGAGTGTAGAGAGGGGTATTTGTGCTCAGGTAGGGTGGGATGCATGGCAAAATGCGGCTGTTTGCTGTTCATGGACATCATCTTGAAGGCTTGGCATGTAAATCCACAAACACTCCTAAAGTCGGGGGAAAAGTGCTCTCCGGGCGCTCTCCTCCCGCCGGGGGGAAGCCGCCGACGGCGGCGGGTGGCGGTGGCGGAGCCGGTGCCGCCGGTGTGGCACACCGCAGCGGACCC
>NW_015090999.1:8745062-8750068 GCF_001431845.1 Calidris pugnax | reverse complement strand
TCCTTCCTTCCTTCCTTCCTTCCTTCCTTCCTTCCTTCCTTCCTTCCTTCCTTCCTTCCTTCCTTCCTTCCTTCCTTCCTTCCTTCCTTCCTTCCTTCCTTCCTTCCTTCTTTTTTTTTTCTCTCTCTTTCTCTCCTTCTCTTCCTCCCCCCATCTTTCTGTCTTTCTTTTTCTTTCTCTCTCTTTCCGTCCTTTCCCTCTTCCCTCCCTCTTCTTCTTGCTACTTTTTATTCAAGAAACGAGTCAATTCCATCTTATACAGCCTGGAGGAAAAAAAAAAAAAAAAAAAAATTTCTTTCTTTCTTTCTTTCTTTCTTTCTTTCTTTCTTTCTTTCTCTCTCTCTCTTTCTCTCTTTCTCTCTTTCTTTCTCTCTTTTTTATCTCTCTTTTTTATCTCTCTCTTTCTCTCTCTCTTTCTCTCTTTCTCTCTTTCTCTCTTTCTCTCTCTCTCTTTCTCTCTTTCTCTCTTTCTTTCTCTCTTTTTTATCTCTCTTTTTTATCTCTCTCTTTCTCTCTCTCTTTCTCTCTTTCTCTCTTTCTCTCTTTCTCTCTCTCTCTCTCTCTCTTTCTCTCTTTCTTTCTCTCTTTTTTATCTCTCTTTTTTATCTCTCTCTTTCTTTCTCTCTTTCTTTCTCTCTTTCTTTCTTTTATCTCTTTCTCTCTTTTCTCTCTTTCTCTCTTTCTTTTCTTTCTCTTTTCTGTGGTTTATTCTTTGAGCACTCTTGCATTTGAATGAAACAGGTCAGGAGTGACACGAGGGTTATTACGGTTGTTTTGATGAGTGATTCGGGGTTACTGTGCCGTTTTAGAGCGTTTTGTTTGGGTTTTGGTGGGTTTTTTTTCTTTTAGCTGCTTATGAAGTTGAAGTCAAAACCGTCGAAGCACGGAACCTGCTACTGTGCCTGCGGGATTAATGTGAGTCCCTAGGGAATGCCACCCCCCCGGGGGGGGAATCCTGTCCCCTTGGGGCACTCTGGAGCCGTCCCTCGGTCCCCCACCAGCTGCTGCCGGGTCTGTGGGAGCAGGGCTGGAGGCGGCGGGGTGTTTGGAGCAGGGATGTGACAGCCTGGGAAGTCCATCGGAATCGCGCCGTTTCTCCCGAGCGCCTCTTATTTATGCGCATAAACACAAGCCGAGAGGGCGGGCACACACACACACTCACACACACACTCACACACACACACACACTGAGCACACGCCACAACCCCAGGTAAAGTCCACATTTGTCTTCATAAGCCCTTCCCCAGCTCCCCATCCAGTCCGGGAGGAACTCCTCCTGCCCCAGGGAGCCAGGTCTCCATCCATCCATCCATCCATCCATCCATCCATCCATCCATTGCCGCCTCCCCTGGGGTGGTGGAACACAACTTCATCTCTGGTGGGGGGTCAACTTGAAGCTGAAAGACGCTGGTCTGAAGCGAGGTTAGGCTCTCCTCATTTATACAGATCATTGCATCAGAGTAGCCAAATCACACTTTATGTGGATTTCTTTTTTCTTTTTCTTTTTCTTTTTTTTTTTTTTTTTTTTTTTTTTCTTAAAGCCGTACGACTTATTTTAGCTCTTTCTAAGCTCCCGTGCCTTCTGATCAGAAAGCCTCCCTGGGGAAAGGGGTGGAGAGGAACCCCAAGTGGGGGACACCACCGCTTTTTGCGGAGAAGCCCCCAGCTCTGGGAGGAAGGCCCGAGCATCCTGCCTTTCCCCACCGGCGGTGAAAAGCCAGCCAAGGGGCAGGCAACCACCGGGGGCTCCTCGGCTGGTCCCCGTGACCTCACCTTCCTCCCCACATCCCACCGGGCTTCCTTTGCCCCTCCGGCCGGGGTCTCTGGGCTGGCAGGGGATGGAGCAGGTCTCCACCAGCGCAGGCAGCCCAGGCCCCGGCTCTGCCCGCACCACCACGGTGGCTGGGGCAGAAGCTGGTGGGTGAGACCTTCTCCTTGGCCGAAGGAACACCAAACTCCTCCACTACTTTTAAACTCCTTCTGTTCACGTGCTTATGGGGTTCTTTTCGGCCAGAAAGGTAGAAAATTCAGTCAGTCTTCCCCCTCTGCCCCGAGCGCCAGCCCTAGACTGAGGAGGCGAAGACCTCCAGATGTTCTCAGGGTCTTCTGTTCCTCCTCCCCGGTGTCTTCTGGAGGCAGGGGTGGACACGTTGTCCCTGCAGCCTGCCCTGTGCGTCCTGCTGGATTCTCCTCCGTTTGGCAAACAGGGGGTGAAGTTGTCCCGCCCGGCTGGAGACACATCCCTTGCTAGATGCTCCTCACTCCATCATTAAAACCGCCCCGGGGCGCGATGACGGCGGCAGCCCGAGGGCGGGGGGTGACTGCGTGCGGGGCGGGGGGTGGTGGGGGGACACCCCGGGTCGGGCTGATGGCACTGCCCGGGGTGGCAGCTGCCGCCGGGTCCCACCCGCTCCCGGAGGCGGGAGCTGCGGGAGGGAGTCGCAGCCAACTTTTCCATCCGTCTGGTCTTCCCGAGGTGCGGAGAGGGACAGAGGCCACGGGGAGGAGGGGACTTTTTTTCAGGCACCGTTTGGTCTGTCGCTTATCAGTCCTGAGAGGACAAACTTTCCTTCGCAGTCATAGAATCATAGAGTCCTCTAGGTTGGAAGGGACCTTGAAGATCATCTAGTCCCACCATCAACCTAACTCTGACAAGAAAATAAATAAGAAATAAGCAATAAAAAAATCACTAAACCATATTCCTAAGGACCATGTCTACCCGTCTTTTGAACACCTCCAGGGATGGTGCCTCAACCACTTCCCTGGGCAGCCCATTCCAATGCTGGATAACCCTTTCCGTGAAGAAATGTTTCCTAATATCCAATCTAAACCTCCTCTGGTGCAACTTGAGGCCATTTCCTCTTGTCCTGTCGCCTGTGACTTGGGAGACGAGACCAACCCTCACCTCTCTACACCCCCCCTTCAGGTAGTTATAGAGCGCCATAAGGTCTCCCCTCAGCCTCCTCTTCTCCAGACTGAACAACCCCAGCTCCCTCAGCCTCTCCTCCGAAGACTTACTCTCCAGACCCCTCACCAGCTTCGTTGCCCTTCTCTGGACCCGCTCCAGCACCTCAATGTCTTTTTTATTTTTTTTATTTTTTTTTTTGAAGATGGGGAAGCTCTAACCTTTAAATCACAGCCCCTCCTTGATGCCGCCCCCACCGGAACGCCCGCTGCGGTGCTGCAGCCGGTGTCTGCGCCCCAGCTCCCCCTTCCCCCTCTGTTGGGGGTGGGGAGGACGGGGGGGGACACGTGCTGCTGCCCAGGGGGTTCCCAGGGCTCGCCAGGAACCAGCCCCCCTTGTCACCAGCCCCTGGTACCCCCCTCCTCCCCGCCCCACGCTGCCGGCTCCCCGGGCAGCCAGGCTTGAGCCGGGCTCAGCCTCGCACGGGCCTGGTAATAGATTTTATTTTAATGTTCGCTGTTATTTCTATTCCTCGTGGGTCCGTCCAGCCTCATGAATACTGATGGCAATAAACTCACAGGCTTTGAGGGGCGACTTCATTGGAGATAGGACCACGCTGCAGCCCTACTTTTATGGTCCAAGATGCTCAATAAAGCGAGGGATGCGCATATATATATATATATATATATATATATATATCGCATTTACTTGTCTCCCGTAGTTTTTTCTCCAGCTTCCAATGCAAGAAATAGGCAGATTTCCTTAATTGACTGAACTGCCTATCTCGAGAAAGTAATAAAGTAACCCCTTATTCCCACAGTGAAACGATTTATAAATTAATTACTGTAACCCATTGTATTTGATTTCTCTTTTTAGGATTCCCCAAAGATGAATATACTAAAGCTTGGGATATTAAGTATTAACGTCTGATCAGCGTTGGCTAGATATCCTGACTGTTTTAAAAAATAAATTCCTGTGGAGCTTATAGAACCGCTCACTCCAAAACTTCCAGATATTTGTATTTCACCAAACGTTAGCTTTACATTTTTTAGTCGCGGTATTTGCGCTGCCCTGAGTGTCAGCGAGAGCACCGAGAGAAAACCTACAGTACATGTGTCATTTGGTGAAGTTCGCGGAAAGTCAATATCCCATTTAGTGCAAAAGCCAAAATCAACCTTCAGGAGAGACGCAAACCACCCGCCCAACCCTTTGGGTGAATGCACAAAAAGTATTTCCATGTCCTAATGAGGACTTTTCTTTACATCAGCAAAGACCTGCTAATTACTGATGTACATGCCGCAATAATTGCTTTCGCAGCCCAAGTGTAGAATGTTGTCGTATTAAAAATTGAAACGCTTGATGGTGATTTCAGTCCCAAGGTGGTTCCCGACGTCCCCCTTTCGGGAAAGTCAGGAGAGCGGAGGAGGCAGCCAGAGTGTCCGGGGGAAAAAAGGCTGCAGGTCCTGTTGCTGCTCAACTTTCTCGTTCTTTTTTTATTTTAAGCGAATTAAAAAAATATAGAGATAAGCCCACCGAAAAGCCCCTCCCGGCAAAACACCTCCCACACCCCGCAAACCGTTTTCCGTGGGGCTTTCACCCCGCTCCGGAGTTTCCATGGGGTAGCCGGGAAAAACGCCGCTTTCCTCCCCCTCCAAAGACCCGGAGAGGGGCTCGGAGGGGGGGCGGGGGGGGTGTCGGTCCTCAGCCCGGTCCCACCGAGCTCCGGGATGCGCTCGGCCGCCAAAACCGGGAACGGAGCTCTCGGCTCCCCCCTCCATCCTCTCCCGCCCCCCCCAACCCCCCGCGCACGAATCAAAGCACCTTCCGAGGGGCTGGGAAGTAGTTGCCTTGTCATGTAACACATTGCCCTGATTTATTATAAAATTTTAACGAAATCATGCATATTTTAACAGCCTTTAATCACTGCATGAAAATTTAATTCATGAACTGTAGCGCGTTTAAATAAATGAAGTGTTAATTCATTAGGATTAATTAATTTGTTAAAGGATTGTGTGCAAGGTTAAGGTGGAAAAGAAAAACTCTTTGTTGGTTTCGCGTCTTAATCACCAGGTTTTGTTAACAGTGAAGCGGGGGGGGGGGG
>NW_015090999.1:8734679-8745043 GCF_001431845.1 Calidris pugnax | reverse complement strand
AGCCCCGCCAACCCACCCGGGGAGGGGACAAGGACTCCCCGCCTCCCTCCTGCCGGCGGCTGGGAGCCAGAGGGAACGCTTCTCTCCCCCAAAATTTGGAGACAGGAGCCGCCCGGCCCTGCAGCCAGTCCCCGCTGCAGCCCCCCGGCCCCCAGACGTGCTCCGAGGGGACGGTGACCCGGGGAAGGGACAGGGACATCTCTCGCCAGCGCCCGTCCCCAGGGTTTCCCCGGCACCTTTCCCCGGCTTGAAACCTCCTCCCGATGCATCATCCGGCTGATGGGCATCAGGAGCAAGTAGCAGCTGCCCGATGGCTTTTGACATTGTCCACCTGGATTCCCTGAAAAATGGGACCCAGCACCCACGCTTTCCTCCCCCTCCAAAGACCCGGAGAGGGGCTCGGAGGGGGGGCGGGGGGGGTGTCGGTCCTCAGCCCGGTCCCACCGAGCTCCGGGATGCGCTCGGCCGCCAAAACCGGGAACGGAGCTCTCGGCTCCCCCCTCCATCCTCTCCCGCCCCCCCCAACCCCCCGCGCACGAATCAAAGCACCTTCCGAGGGGCTGGGAAGTAGTTGCCTTGTCATGTAACACATTGCCCTGATTTATTATAAAATTTTAACGAAATCATGCATATTTTAACAGCCTTTAATCACTGCATGAAAATTTAATTCATGAACTGTAGCGCGTTTAAATAAATGAAGTGTTAATTCATTAGGATTAATTAATTTGTTAAAGGATTGTGTGCAAGGTTAAGGTGGAAAAGAAAAACTCTTTGTTGGTTTCGCGTCTTGGACAGGGACATCTCTCGCCAGCGCCCGTCCCCAGGGTTTCCCCGGCACCTTTCCCCGGCTTGAAACCTCCTCCCGATGCATCATCCGGCTGATGGGCATCAGGAGCAAGTAGCAGCTGCCCGATGGCTTTTGACATTGTCCACCTGGATTCCCTGAAAAATGGGACCCAGCACCCACACAAGAGCAGTAGTTTGTTGTGCGGGTGTCTATTTTTGTCAGTTAGGTTGACAGTTGGACAAGATGATCTTTAAGGTCCCTTCCAACCTAGAAGATTCTGTGAAAGGAGAAAAGCTGAGAGAAACCAGAACTTGGTTTGTTTTTCAGCCCAGCCTCATCCTCCCCTGCTCTCTCCCACTACGTTCACAGCTGCCAAAGCACACGCAGACTTGTCCCTCCACCCTTCAGCTGGTGAAGGTGGCTTTTCCACCTGGAGCTAAGGGACACCGAGGCAATAACCCGACGTTTGGCCAGGGCAGGACCCCTTTAGGCCAGGCCTGACGAGCTGGTGGCTGGTCAAGGGACCAAGGTGCAGGAAGGGCCAGACTTGGATTAGTAGCCAGAGAGGACTTTATCACCTCTGATTATGGGCAGTCCTTGGAATAACCACGAATCCCCCCCATCAAATTACCCTGCTTTTCCTCTCACCCAAACCCAGGAGGGAAGAAGGGAGAAGCCTTGAGTGACTTCACATGGGACTGTCCCACGCCACAAGGAGCAGGGAAAGAGTGTCACTGTCACAGCTTGTGAAACACCTACCACAACCGTGGTGCAGAAGAGGTGGGCAAGGGCTGTTTTCCAAGCCTATGGCTGACGGGAGCCAGAGGCAGGACACGGGGCTGTGCGGGAGTTAGGATCAGCCTTAGCTGGTTTCACATGGAATTATTTGGATGAGGAAACAATTGTCAAATGAAAAGGGGGAACGAAGGGAGATGCAAATTAGCCCACCTCGTATTGCATTTACAAGCTCCCCCTTGTCCCCTTTTTAAAGATTTTTCAGAAAGGGTCAATAAAGCCTCTTAAAAAACAACCACAGCCCAAGCTGGTATCTGGTGCTGGTAGGTAGAGCCCTTCCGGCAGCCTTTCCCCCCAGGAAGCAACAGGGAGCAGAACTGGGCTCTCATGAGGTCTTCAGGGAGCCGTGGAGAAGCAGGTCACTCACCAGACCGCATGTAGGCAAAGCTGCCTACAACGAAATGAAAACCTGACCCTGGTGTTCTTGCTCTCAGGTATAACCCAACAGATGTCACCGGCAACTAACTGAGGCCCGTAGCAACCTCGCTCTCCTGTGTTACCAACGCTCCTGGAGAGTGTTCACCCACGTTAAAACCTGCAAGTTGCCTTGTATTAAATATTATTAGATGAAATAAAAATTTTATGAGCTATTAAATATCATTAGACTTCATAGATCTCATCCCTACCTCACCTTGGAACAACTACCGCCTCGATCAAAATTGTGATAGTTGAGTTTTAGATGATGTGCATTCCAGTTCTACATTACCATGTAACTAGGTAACTACCATAAAAAATTAACAGCAGTGATCTCTCGTTTAGGCCCTTTTATTCAGAGAGCACGGTAAGCGCAGCGGGAGATGAAGCAAGCACAGCATTGACAGCACGCAGCCTGGAGAACCAAAGCCCCATGTGTATGGCCAAAAAACATATTACTGAAGAAACCCTGGTCATTACATATAGCTTAAATTTGTAAGTTGATATTGCACCCATTACTTCGTCAAACTTCAATCTGCATTAACCAAGTAAAATGCTCGATTGAGGGTGTGGTAGTTGTTTTAAAGACACTCAATTAAAAAAAAAAATAAAAATCAATCAACGGAAAAAAACCCCCACCCAAAACAACAATCAAACCAAACCCAAACCAAACCCCAGCCAAACAAAACAACACTAAGCTACAAGAATTCAGATCTGTTTCAGCTTTACAAGTTGTGAAACATAAAATGCTCCTGCTTATACCACTGGATGCATTCACAATCTGCTTGCTGTGTCTGCAGTTGAGATCCGAGGGTACGAGTCAGCTTGGAAATCAAGGAATTACAGGTAATTACACAAACTTTCTTGCCACAAGGCAGGAAGTTACCCACCCGGAGCTGGGAGGTTGTAGGTGACAATGTATGTCCCAGGACCATTCCAAGTGTAAAGCCAGTATTTGGCTTAAAATGTCTCATTCTCTGTGCCTGCTTGAGGACAAGAGATGAAGCTCATGACCTTGACCTTCAGTAATTTTTTAACCTTAGGCTCTTCTCTTCCATCCATTCAAATTTCACGATGTGTAACTCCAAAATATCCATACTGAAGAGCAAGCCCATAAGTGCGTCCAAAGGACTAGAAAGTAGCAGGAAAGAAAAAACCAAACCATTTTCCTTTATTCTAGTTTGTTTTTGGTGTATACCAGTTGTATTCGTGTTTCCATCACTGAAAGTTACTTTTGTATCAGAAGTATACTGGAGTATATAATTAAGCTCATAAATGCACCTCCCCAAACCCACAATATAACAAAACAATGACCTTAACACACACTTACTCCATATTTGTCATTGCTTTGTGATACAAGGATGTTCTAAGAAAGTATTAGAGCCACATTTGAGAAGCACTTGCCTCTTCTCGCAATGGGTTAAATTGAGGCAGCATTTTTTGACTTATTAGTAAAATCACTCAAATCAAGTAGCAGCTCACGTCCAGATGGCTTTGCCAGCTCCCTAATATCTGAAAAATACCTTAAAACTGCATGACTAGATTTTTCTGTGAAGATGACTGGGGTGGTGTACTGAAAGCAGTGTATGAAAGCCCAGTGGTCATTCTGCCTGTCATCAGGGAAGGGTCCTTGCACGTATGGCTTGAACGATGATTTTTTGGTACAGCTGTTTCTCCAAAAAAAAAATAAAAATCAGAACCCAACTGCACGACTGCGTGCACACATTACAACATGAAACGTAGCTCCTGTTCAAACTGCTTGCAGGACCCCACTTCACAGATAAGCCAGTTTATTGAAATTTTCCAAATAGTTATCCCTCTTCTCAAAGGGATGAAAGGCAGCGTATAGATTTTTCATATCATAGGTATCGATGAAGCAAGGATGTCTGCTTGTAAGGAATGCCATCAGAGGCCTATATAGAAAGAAAAACCTGCATCTTACAATTAAATATGCCCTTAAAAAAAACCCTTAAACACAATAATGCAAAGAAACCAATTTTGCTCTGCTGCTTAATTAGGTCTCCTGCCTGTAGTAGGCCATCACATTATGTTGACCTATGCAATACTTCATGGAAGAGTCACCTCCAGAGAGGCCGAAAGCCATTTCCATCAACTGTATCGATGCTGACACTAGAATGGTAATACGTCTAACAAGGAGGAGGAAGGGAGATTTGATTTTTTTTTGGTGAATAAGCTCACATTTATGTTTTACGGAACTTAGACGTTTTTCAAATTACAAAAAAACAAAAAAAAACTTTCCCCATTCTCTTTTTGCTAATTCAATATTTGAGGCAACATCAAGGATTACAGTGCTTATAACATGTTTTATTCAATTCACATAGAAAAGCATGCAGTATTAATGTAAAATGGTACAGTATTAATGTAAAATGTTCAGTGCACATTAGGTAAACAAATCATTAGCATACAAACCCATTTTTATGGTCTATACAGGCATACTGAACACATTTAGCATAACGATGCTTTTTAGGAACTAAATTAAAAATTGTGTTCAACTTCAAAAAAAAATAATCCAAGCCATGTTTGCAGTGTTAAAGAAGAGACGTTTTTCTAACTGAAGTGCTGTAACCCTGAAAAGAAAGAGGCTGCTGCCTTACACCCACTTAAAACAAGAGTTTCAGTCCAGTCCAGTGCTACGAAACAGTCCGAGCAGCAACATTTCCTCTGGGAGGCAAGTTTTATGGCAAATGACATTGTTTTATAGTGATTCCATGAATCCATAGGATATATAGCCAGTAGCTGCCTTACACGGGCAAAACATAATCTTTAGGAATGGGAAATGTAACCTTTAAAGCAAATTCTGACAGAAATGACTGATTTGACATGATCACTTCAAACTGTCCTGTTGAAAGGAGCCGTTAGCTGTGCTCCCAAGTGGAAGATCACGTAACCTGAAAACACAAAAGAACATCCAAAAACCCACCACCCCACCCCCCCCAAGTAAACAAAATGCCCAGCCAAAGAAAAGAATCTGGAATGGTTCTTCCCTGGGAAAGAGCTTGTAACGGACAAGGGAATGTTCAGTTTTCACATAGTCGAAAAGGCAGCATCAGATTGCATGGAAGTCATTAAAAATTAAGTTCACCTGTAAATATTAAACATTTGCAGGTTGATGACTGAGTCACGTTCGATTTCCAAGCAGAGTCAGTTTTTGGTGGTTTTCGACGGACTAGCACTGGAAAGGCTGCTTTGAATTTTCCTCTTGGTCGACTGACTGACATTTTTATTTTTCCTCTCAGATATAAAAGAAGACACCCAAGGAGGATTAAGTGGATTGTGCAGGTCAGATGACATCTTTAGAAAGCAGGAACCAAACTTTTGCTCCTCAAACAACCTTTGTGAGCTACCGAATAGCGAACTCTGGGAGAAGTCTCTTTGAAATAAACAGTTTGGAGGTTTGACATCACTGGTTGCCACGTTTTGGCCCGTAAACAGCGGAAAGTGGTCGTTCATATCTAGCTCAGATGGGGAGAGGATGGAAAACATAGCAGGTTTCCAGCCAGTTCTGTCAACTGCTAGGTCGTTTGTCTCCGGACACTTCATGCTCTGTTCCCCATTCATCTCTTCCAGTTTCTTCTCGCTTTCATTCAGAAGCTTAGAGCACTCTGTTGACTTTGAAGAATTATCAAGATCAGAGGACTTGAAATTGTAGCACGGACTCTTGCTGTTGTCTGATTCGGACATCATTGAGTCCAGCTCGGAAATTTTATCGAGGTAGGCAGCATCCATAGATGCCTCACTGGAGGTTCTTGTGCGATTCATTTCAGAAGAGCAGAGAGTATGTAACCTCTTAGGTAAGCAAGAATTTGTTTTATCACTGGACTTTGCTGATGTCTCATCTGACTGACTAGCTACTGAATTTTGCTCTGATTCATCAAAATCTAAGTTTTCAGTAAAGTTTGTTGGGCAGGTCCCCCAAAACCCTGATTTTCCTGTAGTGAAACAGTTCAGCTTCTTTTCACTATTACAGCTTGTGCCGTGCTCTGGAGAATCTTTGCTGCAATCATCTGAAGTGTCACAAAACTCTTCAAATTTTAGTTTTCTCAGGAATGTCGATGATTTCCTTGCACTTTCTTTTCCATCAGGAGTGTTCAACTGAAGGCGGCTGAGAGACAGAAAAGGAGCACACGGTGGTGGAAGATCATAAAGTTCCTCATCCTTATATGGGGTACATTCCTCAATTTTATTCCACTGCTCTTCTAAACAAGCATCCATGTTTGTAGTATTTTCATCCAGGAGAACCCCCTGACACCCTGGAAACAGTTCTTTCTTTGGGGCACACTGGGCATTTGAGCCATTTGAACCGTCTTGATGAGAAGAGCTTAAACAAGTTCCACCACTTGTCAGCTGTTCAAGACTGTCAGGACTTTGACCAGTAGTCAAAGCCTTTTTCTCCTCAACTTGGGTTTTCAAACATGTTGTGTCTTCGCTGTTTTCAGCTCCTTTAGCATCGGTGGGAAGCGCTCTCTCACAAACAGCACTCACTGCCTGGGTGCCTTCGCCTGCATTTTTCAGCTGCAAAAGCTGACACTCCATTTCTTCTATATATTTATCACTTCTTTCCAGTGCCTTTTTAAGACGGTTCATTTCACGTTCGCTTTGTTCTACTTTGGACTGAAGCGCAGCTACTGTAAACCTACCAAACCTGCAAAAAGTAAAAAAAAGAAAGAAAACATTAAACTAGAAAATGACATTCTTGTGGTGCTTTGCGAGCTCAGCTCAAGAAAGAGCAAAGCTATTAAACATTGTGTTAATTTGAAAACAAAAGTCAGAACTTTTCTCTGGTAGTTATGGAAAAAAATAATAAATCATCGTATATAATTCACAGGTGGAGGTGAATACCTGCAAAGTCAAAATTAAACTATTAGTGGTAGAGAGGCAATAACAAGCAGATTACCCTTCCAGGGGCTGGTTCTATCAATTCAACTCAAATATGCATGAAGAATTATCCCCTAAAACAATGGCAAAGATTTATGATAACATTTGAACAGTGGTCCACATCTTGAAATATTTACATTCAATCATTTTCCTACAGTACAGCGGTGTTTTACAATACATTTCTTACACAATGTCACCTTGTCACATATAAAATGCCAGTATGAAATTCAGAAATGGCAATAGTCCTTTGAGGTGGTTTAAATACTTATATAGACGATTTCAATTATGCTCCTGTTAGATATACAGCTTTCTTCGGCCACCGCGTGGACAGTACTCCCACTTGCTTCAGAGCTACTTGTTTTTTTTGAGCTTTACAACCCAATTATGCTCCTGTTAGATATACAGCTTTCCTCGGCCACCACATGGACAGTACTCCCACTTCCTTCAGAGCTACTTGTTTTTTTGAGCTTTACAACGAGCACAATCTAATTTCTTCCTTGACTCCAACACAAAAACCCTGCTACTTGTGGTTTGTGAAAGTTGCGTGTTCGCAGGGTTTCCAGCTCGAGCACATTTTCAGCTGCCAGGATACGGACTTGCCTTCCCCCCATCCTCCACCAGCTTTCAAGAGTGACCTTCCCCAGAGGGCAGGTGAAGGTTTGAGCTATATGCCCTGACTAATTCTGACCTGTCACTGACAGGTGGGCACCAGGGAATTCCCTTCTCCAATCCGAGGCTTTCCACTTACAGAAAGAAAAAACAATTAAAGTTCTGGTATTATTAGGAAGGAGGGAAGGACCCGCAGCCACCCTACAACTCTGTCACATAAGGTTTTATTTTACAAAGAAATGACAATTCTGTATGTGGGGCTTACACTAATCTCCACTTTCCATCTTGCAGCTCCATGTTACAGCACAAGTTTATATTCACTCTTCCAGCACAAACCCTGCCTGGAATTTCCACCCCGTTTCTTTGTCTGTCCCTCCTTCAGTGTCTTTCAGAAGCACAGGGAATTCCCATTCCATTTTTCCCATCCCATTTTCCCCATTCCATCCCCTCACCCCTTTGCCAAATGCTCCCACTGTAACCCTTAAACCAGTGAGGTCTGGAGGTGGTGTACCTGTAGACTCAGGCTATGCTGGCAAAATATCCATCAATCTATGCGAGCATTTCCAGCAAAGAACTGAACTGTATTTTGTTTCTTCAATTCCTGAGCCCAAAATAGTAGGAAACTGCTCTATTCTGACAACTGCAATACAGTTAAGCAGCCAGTTGGGACAAGGAATAAGGGGTATCACAAGCATCAAACAAGTTGGGGACAAGGAACCAGATCTACAGACTTATTTCACCGTTCAGCTGCTTCTACATATTTAAAGGACTTTGAAGATTTTGGTGTAGATGGCTCAGAGGTGGGGAAGATTCACATCACAGTCTAAGACAGTTCTTTCACAGAGATGTTACTAGACCACTTTCTAAATCAGACCAGCCTAAGCTCCACACAGTTTTGGTATGGGCCACTCACTGCTTTGTAGACACGAAATGGCAAGGTAGTCGTTTTATGGTTAGAATAGGAGTGTTCACTTAGTAAGATTTTCTTTTTTTCCCCTAAAAGAAGCTGGCTGGATTGGAAGTCTATTGAGGCAAGGACCCCCCCCCCCCCCCCCCCACCTCTGTATTACCTCTATCCAATTACCTTCATAAAAATGAAGACAGAACATTTTTAATTTGCTTACTCTAACCAGGAACAGGTTTTCTCAATTGGTTATAGCTTCTCCATTTCTGGTTGCATGCAAGAGGGAAATGGCAGAAAGGGCACACAAGGGCTCCTCCTCTATGAAACTAGATAAAAGCAGAATCACAGACAGCTCAGGAATGAAATAAGCATCCTCATAAACAACACACTTTGGCTTATTCCCTCCTTCAGTAAAAAACCCTCAAATTTTGGGTTAAAATACTGAGGCACCGCAGGGCCCAAATAAGGCCCTTCCTGCTTCCCAGGGTGATTCAAAAGTATTTATTTTGCTTTTCTCTAATAGACCTGTTCACTCAGCCTTACAGGAGCAAACCTTACACTGCTTAATAAAGGATATAAAAATGATGCAAAAATACAATTTAGTTAAATAGCCAAGCAAGAGATGGGGAAAAATGCTTATGTAAAATAAGCAAGATTTTCTAGGGCCTGCTGTAACAGACACTTCGACATAAAAATTAAACATGTTTACATTTATATGCATACCTGGCAATTCCTTTTTAATGGAAGAATGGTGTAATATGTTTATTTAATGCAGATAGCATTAGTAACAGCCTGAGATTTGCTTATGAGGAAGAAGCACTATATTCTCAAGTGCAACTTCTATAACAAGTGTCCTCAGGTTAAAAAAAATACAGTATGTTGTTCAAAGCCAAATAGCATCACTAATATGTTAATTGTTGTAGAGGGATGTGCTTGGGAATTTTGGTTTTCAGAAATGGAGCATCTGACATACTGCCTACAAACAGTTACCCTCTGCAGTTCAGCTTCAGCACAGTAGTTGCTTTCTGTTCCTGCTCTGAGACTTGCATGCATTTATTTCTGCAATTTTTAAGAACATGGATTTTTAAGACAGCCATATTACAACGCAAATATATAAACCAATTACTCCAGACAAGAGCATGACATCAGTGTTTTAGTTATTGGTCTGGCAGGTTGGCAGACAGCTTAAAAGACACGTGTATTTTGGTTAAAGAAGCCAGAAACCTCCTCATCTCCCCAGTCAAATCACTCTCCTAAGAGATCTCCTCTTCTTTTCCCTTCAGATCTGCAGTGAGCTGTGCCATAGCTGAAAAGTTATGGTCTGATGATAATAACAGAATGCAGTTAGATGAAAATAAATTAAAGTTTGGCTCAACACTCCAGATAAATTATTTTTCCTAAAGTATTTGAATCATTTCACACTTGGTAACAATTTCATACATTCTTCAGTAGAAGTTAAGTATTCAGTATACATGTCGTAAAGAGCACTTTTCATACCCTCACACATATTTCACTGAATTTCACTGAATTTCACTGAATTTCTAGAGTTGGAAGGGACCATAGAGATCATCTAGTCCAACTCCCCTGCTGAAGCAGGATTGCCTAGAGCTAGAGCATGTTACTCAGGACTGCATCCAGGCGGGTTTTGAAAATCTCCAAAGAAGGGGACTCCACAACCTCCCTGGGCAGCCTGTTCCAGGGTTCCGTCACCCTCACCGTGAAGAAGTTTCTCCTCATATTTGAGTGGAACCTCTTATGTTCCAACTTGTGCCCGTTGCCCCTCGTCCTCTCACTGGGAACCGCTGAGAAGAGTCTGGCTCCCTCCTCCTTCAACCCTCCCTTGAGATACTTGTAGGCGTTGATAAGGTCTCCCCTCAGCCTTCTCTTCTCCAGACTAAAGAGTCCCAGCTCTCTCAGTCTCTCCTCATAAGGGAGATGCTCCAATCCCTGAATCATCTT
>NW_015090999.1:8649087-8734311 GCF_001431845.1 Calidris pugnax | reverse complement strand
CACTCTGTCCCCTCGTCCAGGTCACTGATGAATATATTAAACAGCACGGGTCCAGGTATTGACCCCTGGGGGACTCCACTGGTTACAGGCTTCCAACTTGAACCTGCTCCAGTAATAATTACCCTTTGGGTCCTGTGACACAGCCAGTTCTCAATCCACCTCACTGTCCCCTCATCCAGCCCATACTGCCTCAGTTTCCCAATGAGGATGTTATGGGAGACAGTGTCAAAAGCCTTGCTGAAGTCAAGGTAGATGACATCTGCTGCCCTCCCCTCATCCAACCAACCGGTCATGGCATCATAGAAGGCTATCAGATTGGTCATACATGATTTACCCTTGGTAAACCCGTGTTGCCCACTTCCAATAACCCCCCACTCTTCAACTTGTTTGGAGATGACATCTAGTATGAGTCTCTCCATCACCTTCCCAGGGACAGAGGTGAGACTAACTGGTCTGTAATTCCCAGGGTCCTCCTTCTTGCCCTTTTTGAAGACTGGAGTGATGTTGGCCTTCCTCCAGTCCTCAGGCACCTCTCCTGTTCTCCACGACTTCTCAAAGATGATCGAGAGTGGTCCAGCGATAACGTCTGCCAGCTCCCTCAGCAAGGGACAAGGTCTTTTCAGTGTTAGGGTCTTGTTCATTAGTTCTTGTTCATTAGCTTAAACAATGAGCTTGTATCTCACTGCATTTATTTCAAATACATCCTTTCTATAGAAAACTGAAAGCCCAGAGAAACTAGTGGTGACTCAAAGCGAATAGAAAGACATTTCAGGTGGGGTTTGGATTCTTCAACAGACACCTAGTGACGTTTTAGATGGCCTAAGGTCTTTTACAAGGCTGCTGGCCTCCAGCTATCACTTTGGAAGGATACAGGTCTCCTATAGGTCCTATATCACAGCTGCCAGCCCCAGGCAGATGTACTAGATATGTTACAGTGTCTGAGGTCACAACGGATTTCAGGACATTTCCTCAGCATCCTTCTTCTCGTCCCAGCATTTTCTAACTTGATGCCAATCAGAAAGCTGCAGTCAGCTCTCATCTACTGTGGACAAGAAGAACTAACATCACAGCTATAATGCTTGAGTAATGCTCTTTCACATTATTCCACAACACGTTATTCCATTATTCCCTCAGTTACGCTCAGGCTCTCCCAAAGATGTCCATTTAGAAACTGTTTAGGAAATTTAATAGTCTCCCACCAACAAAAGGAAAAATTTTCCAGTTGTTTCTTCTTATCTATCAATTCTCTAAATTCAGCTTTAGGGTTTTATTTTCACACATCAGTAACCACTGAGCGTAGCAGATCTGTCTAGCTGAGCCCTTAACTCACATCAACTCAGTTTAAAACCACACAACCTCATACAAACATTTCTCTTCGTGGATACTAAGCAGCTGCAGGAAATAGTTTTCCTGTGTAACCATGTACAGAAGACCGGGGCTGCAGGGATACCACAGAAGATGACTCTCCAGTTCTAATAACCCCATAGCCCAGACTGGGTGCTGCCCTGCAGCTCAGATTCATGAGCATGATTCATCCTCCAAAGGAAACAAAGGACAAGAAGTGAGAAATGACAACGTACAGTCAGGGCTTGTCACAGTTTGGGATTGGGACAATGCCAGAGTGGACAACGAAACCCAGTCCCATCATTTAGATACATATTTTCACTTGGGTTCTGCAGTTGGATGGGAAGAAAAAGGTAGGAAATCCAAGAACAAACCAGCTGAAAGCCCCACTAGTTTCTACAGCCCTTTTGTGATACCACGTACAAGATGCAACTGGATGAGAATGAGTTCTGCAGTCACCCTCTACATCTTGACAATATCCCAGGTTGTATACAATCGCCTTAAAAGTGTGTGATATTTGAATAGGCATGTTTAAGAAGAAAAAACAGTTACTGTCCTTTTCCTAGTAAGCAACAACAACAACAAACAAAAAAAAAAGTCAAGAGATACAACTCACACAGGTTTCTCTATTAAGATCTGAAGCCAGAAAAAAAATGAAACAACAGTGGACTTTGGTTCCACTGAAGTAGTAGTCCTGGGTATAGGCTACTGCTGCTTTCCATTCTGCAGATCAGACTGGCTGACAGAAGAAAGTGTACAAAGGCTCCTTCTTGAAGGAAATAGTAGAAACACTTGCTATGGCTAATTTTCTAAGCTTGCAAAAAATCAAATTATTTTCAATATAAGCAAATAGTAAGCAGTAAATCCCCTTCATTGCACAGTTCACAGAGTACAAGTCAATCTGAAGACACATGGCCATCTGCATGAAATCTCTCCTAAGCATCATGGAAGTCCACTTCCTTCACATCACAAGAGTAAGGCCAAGCTTTGCTGTTTGCTGGATGACTGTAGAGCAGCAATATTTAAACAGAAGTCAGGTACATTCTTTGAAACGAGCTTCTCCTTTCACTTAGGGAATTGGGTGAATTCAGACAAGCTCCAAGCATTTTACCATCTTTCAGTGAAGCAGCATTGGTCTTCCACGTAAGAAAGTCAGATTATACCCAAGGTCAGGGAACAGCAACAAGTCAGAAAGGATTACTTCAGAATTACTACAAAGAAACCACCAGAAAACCCACAAAACCAAGGAGTGTGAACTGAATGTCCTTACCCTCTGCTTAAGGTTTAACTCTTCGTGCCTAGAGTGGGTGCTTCCTTGGGATTTAATGCTACGACTCAAGAACTCAAAGCTCTTGTGAAGGCTACTAAATAGCATCTTCTCCTATTTACTTTTTGGGGCACACTGCAGCTGGTCTTTGCAAACGGCCACCCCTCTGGGACAGCAAGCTTGTGGGGAGGTGAGAAAGTAGCCCAGTATTCTATGTAGGAAGATAGCAGTGTTCTTACCCTCTGCACCCTGGACACAGGTTACTAGAAGCCCATTTGTAGGCTCAGTGAAAAGCAGAGCAAATTACAGCGTCTGGCATAAGTGGAACCCAAATAGTCAACAGCCGTAGATTTCAATGTGCGGGTACCTGAAGCCACAAATCTAGACCAGATTTGTGTCTAGTAAAACTGGAAAAAGCAAAAAAAGAAACCCCAAAACAACCACAATAAAACAACTCACAAACCTGAGAACGGAGATAATGCAACAACTTTCTGCAAGTTACAAATAGTTTTTCAGACTGGGATTTTAACTGGCAGAAGAAATTAAATATTTAGGGAAAAGACTCCTAGGAAGCCTAGAAGTCTGGTTCAAGCTAATTTGAATCTAACCATTCATAAAATACACTATACCCTGGAGTAGATGGACTTGCTAGTTATTTTCCTTCAGGTAAAAAGCAAACAGCCCTCTGCCAAAAATGCTTTTAGATCCATTGTGCCTTGCCAATAGACCTAACAGTTTTCTATTTTAAGTAGAGCTGGAAGTAATAGGGCTTTATCATCCTGCAAAACTTAAGTTTTAGAAGTTTTCCTGTTCTGTATCAGGAAAATTGAAGTCACTGAAAATTCCTCAGGAGAAAGAGCAAACAAAGAGCAAGCAACCACCACTAAACTATCAGTTTGATCTGCCTGACAAATGGAAGATTAACACAGGTTTTTGGTAAGAATCAGAGCAAGAAACTTACTTTTATTTCCTTTTCAGACCTATGTCCCAACTATATGATAGTATGGTATTCTGGTGAAGATCTATTTGCAAAAATGTTTCAGGAAAAAAAATAATCAATCGGCATCATCAATTAAAAAATTGTGTAAAAATCCCTGACATGGCTACAATGTCAATTTTATTGACATATATGACATTTTTCAGCAGGTTTTAATGGATATGAAGAAAGAAAAAAGCAATTCAAGACTATGATAAAAGGAAAGTTTTTTTATTGACCACTGAAGAACGCTAATTATATTTTTCCTGTGATGTCAGAGGTAGAATGTGTGATACAACGGGATCCTTCATCTGCCATCAGTGTAAAGCAAAGCCTATTAAAATAATTTAGGTCGTGGTATTTACCTCCAGTGTCATTATGCACAAAATGAACTACATTTGTGATAAGGGGACTGAATACTGACAAATTCTTTTGAAAATAATTTGATACAAGTTTTCATTAGTTACCTAGCCAGTTGCTTAAGCACGAATCCATACCTGACTATCTGAAGCTAGGAAATATATGACAAATGAAACAAGGATGACGACACTAAATTACAAAGATCCAATCCAGTAGCTATTTTAAATTGCACTGGAAAGCCATTCAGAGACTTCTTCCAAAAACTACCTTCTGAACAATTCTGAATAAAGTACACTGAAACAACTGTACTGGAAAATCAGTGTACCCACCCAGAAAAGTTTAATTATAGTTACATTATTGGGCTCTAATGCTTATGCCTTCAATCCTGATTTCATAAGCAAGGTAAGAAAACAGCTATTGCATGCCCTGTTCAATGTATGAAGCCTCGTTGAAAGACCTTTTAGATATTATCAAAGTTTGCTATCAGAACTGGCAGAACACTTTAAAAATGTCTTGATGTTAGGTCTGGTCTAGATATTGACCAGACCAATTACTACAAGGGTGAAAGTTAATTTATGAAATCTGCTAACAACAGTAAGATGGGAGAGACTTTCTACCACCTCAAGGACATGACTTAAATTCAAAAGCATTGCTTTAAGCTTGACACGTGCATCAAAGCATCAACTTGAAGAAAGCCAATACATGGGTAAAGTCTCACACTTTGGGAGGGGACATTAGCAGCACAAATGCAAAATGAGGTAGGACGATAACTTTTTAAGTAGCTATTTAGCAGAACTGGCACTGGCCATTCATGTTAGAAGTGCCAGGTAAAAGGAAGCAACAAAATGGTATTGCAAGATGTCAACATAAGACAGAATAAGACACAAGAAGTTCTTCTGCTCCATTTAGTGCTACTGAGACTCCGTTTGGAATCTAGTACCCAGTTCTAATCATTATTGCTTCCACTGAAGCAAACCATAGACAGCAGAAAGCTGTGAGAATACAGCAAAACCAAGTAAAAGAAACAGTAAACTTCTGATTTAAGTCACACATATCTAGAAGAATTGGACAACCAACCTAAAAAGGTTTAATTGTAGAGCCACAGACAGGCCAACCTAGTTCGCATCTGGGTTGCAAAACAGACCTTCACACTGTCCAATTTCTAATAACATTTGGCTATACCTGTGCTTCTAAAGAAGAAAGTGACTGGCTCTTGTTTTAGGCCACACTGGCAAAAGATTGAAAAATAATATGCTTGCAACAAAGTCTAGTTCTTCACACACACTCTCCTCTGATATCTAATTTTTCTGACCAATAGGATGGTAAAGCATGCACAAGCAAGAAGAAATAGGAATTGTCTCCACTGGGGAGTTTATCAAGTAAGGTGATCTGGGTGTCTTCTAGCTCTTTTTTTCCCTAGGATTTATTTAGTTACATATATTTACTTTTCAAGCTTGCCATCCTTATCAACTCACTCTCAAATCTTATGGAAAAAGACATTCCATGCCATTAAAGCCCTCTCCATTGCCAAGACCTTAAACAGGGCTCTCTCCCCCTTCTTAGGGGACTTCAGAGCAGAATGTACTTTTATGCATTTAACAGCATAGAACAAGGATCATGCATCATCTTTCCTGTGGTTTTGAATGACAAGCAGTCTGGCAAGCAAGCTCTCTATAAGGATGAATTTCATCTTCCAGAAAGTGAGTTGTGAACTGGAACAAAATCCAGAGAGCTCTCTTCTCACATTACACAGGTATCTCTCAATCCCCTTGATCAAAAGCACCGCATAATGCTGCTCTTAGCTTTCTAAGTTCCAAACCAATGAGAGAAAAAAGGTAAAAAAAAACCCAACGAAAGAAAGGAACGCAACTTTGAAAATATAACATGTTGCTCCACATAGTACTTCCAAGGAGAGGAGTACTTCCTGTACTTAGCATGCAGCTGTAATCAGTAGGCACTATTTCTGCTTTTTGGTGTCACTGATGTTTTAACTATTAAAGACACAGGTGTCAGTTCTGGGAATTATGTTCTCATGCTACAGAAGCTCGATTCTACATATCTCGCCCAGACGCAAAGCCATCAGGGACTTTCCTTGAACAGGGAGCCTAAGATCGCAGGACAAACCCTGAAAGCAGCAAAAGGAAGAACAAAACAAAACAAATACAAACAACCACAACCTCTGCACTCAGTAACAGACCTTCTACTTTGACCATATACTACATTTAGAAATTTCCCAATAACAAAAATAAGTTAACTATAGAATTCAAGTAATAAATCCAAGTCTTCAATTTTGTCCCGATAATGTACTCGTAGTCGTGTCATGTTCCTTCACTGCAGACTTGCTGCTAGTCTGTAAGTTGCATTTGTCACCCAAGTCTATGGGGACAAAAATTCCAAAGTCTACCTGGAGACCCATACCCAACACCATGTACACCACCACACTTTTACGTTGAAGTCCTACAACTTCAGTTAAACAGTCTATAAATAAAATACAGTAACTTTTAAAATATTCACATACTTTTGGGGTGATCTACTATCAACTTCAGCTTTTAGTCGCAAATTCTCTCTTAAAAGGCTACTGTTTTCCATGCTCAGTTTCTTATTTGCCTAAGGAAAAGAAAAGGAAAAAAAATATATAAGTATACAGTAAAGCAGAAATGACTTCTAATATTTATAGGACAAGCTGTTTCTCCTTTTTAAAGAGACAGAACTAGAAATGTGAAGGCAGGAAGCAGCCTTCAGACAGGGACACCACTTAAAAATCACCATGGGAAATGGCTTGCAAAACTGAATAGCGAACAGACATTTTTTATTTATATTCCCAAAATACATCGCAAGTGTCCTATCTAGGGAAATAAACACAGCTATGTTAGTTAGTACAGAAAGTCATTACGGAGATGTACTAATGGCAATTCCATGTTTTTTTTTTCCACATGACTAAATACGTTAAGTACATTAACATTACAATCAGCAAAACTAATTACCTAAATACGTTAAGTACATTAACATTACAATGTGCAGGTATCAGCAAAACTAATGTTGAACAGCTTCCCCCATTCCAAATTAGAGTAAGATTACTTTGGATTTTTTTTACTTGTTGTTTTTAAAGCACAGTTATCCTATGGATGTAAATCCATTACGACAAGCTATTTGCAGTCTTTCTTCACTTTCTTCCAGGACGTTGTGATGAAGACTCCTGATTCACAACCCTTCTTACTCCTTGAATTGAGGTCAATTCCTTCTCCTCAGTTCAGTGGACAGCCTTGTTAACAAGATACTTCATATAAAGAGTTTTCCTGCTGCCGTGTTTCAGAACAATGAATGCCACCATCCTAACAAACAGAAAATACTCTGTGTACTTCATAGTCTGCTCAATCTCCTGAAAACAGCCCCACAGTCCAGGACTTGTAATTCATAGCCTCAGCTGGATGACGCTTCTGCTGCGTAACAAAAGTATGATCTGGAGTTAGAGCCAAAGTCAAAGCTATGAAACTGGGCTCATGAATGAAATGTACTTTTTCAGAAGCATCAAACAGTGCAAGAAGAGAGGCAGAAAACTCTAAATGCTTATATGAATACCCCCAGCAACCTCTCCAGGCGAGGCTAAGACAGTGTGAGGTAGGAGAGATGGAGCAGAAAAAAACCAAAACACTCCCCCCAAACGCCACAATATTCCTAGGGGCAGAAAGAGTCTGGCAAAGCAGGAATGGGAAGGGTAAGCCTAGGGCTTGGGTGGCTGAGTATCAACTATTTGGTATTAAAAAAAAAAAGCACAAAAACCTATTCTTAAAGCAATGCGTAAGAATACAGGACACCTCGCTTCCAAAGGAGCATCAGACCATTTGACAACATGGCCAAGATCTTTCACTCTTTCCAGAGACACATTTCCCTCAGCTGTACAATCAAATAGGAAATTGCATGACTTGTGTAGAGTTGGTAGGTAGGTAGGGCACCCACCTGGCACATGGCAAGGCAGGACTGAACCTCTTCAGTGTCCTTCGTCCACAGAGTGCACTCTACTCTCCAAGCCAGTAATCTGCAAGGGATTCCCACTTGCAGCACAATGTCTAGATATTAATGACTTCATGTAGCTGCATTATTTCTACTATGGGGTTTGTATCACCACTTCCATACTCATTATGAATCCACTCAAATAATAATGCCTATGTTGTGAATCTTTGCTTTAGGACATTACATGATAAAGGTGGTTGCTGTCTTCTGATTCAGTTTGGTTTTAAAAAGGAAGTGATGGCGGCAACAATTTCTGAGGGACACTGTATCACTGAGAAGTTATGGGTGGTTGAAGCTTCTGGGTCAGTTACTTTAGGGGATAAGAAGGTTTCCGGTTCCACATTGAGTGTAAATGGGAATGAGGTCTTGCTGTTCAGACTGGGGTTGGTCAACTCATGCTCACAAGTAATACAAGAAGAGCCAAGTGACTTTAGGTACTTCTGAAACTGAGCAGCTGTTGAACAAGTACAGATGGAAAGAGAGTGTTGGACTTGATGACCTTAAGGGTCTTTTCCATCCTAAATGATCACAGTTTAAGACTTGGTCACTAAAACCCATCTAAACCTCTATTCGTATCTAACCCTCAACCAAATTCAGAGACTCCATAAACTTAAAACCTTTATTGCTAAGGCTGAAGTTATACTGAAAAAAAACCAAACACACCCCTTCCTCAGTCCCTGCTACATTCTTCTTTTTCTTACTTAGGGAAAAAATTAAAAAATTTAGTCACCACATTTAAAAAAAAAAAACAAAAACACAAAAAAAGCAATGCAGTTAGTTTTAACTTAATGGAAAAAAATACAAAAAAATTAGGCAGATGAGAACTCCTTGCTGCAAATTGCTTTTTGCCAGCGACTCTGAAGTTCCTGAGATCCTCTTAGGAGGGCAAAAGATGTGTCCCAGCCTGTAAAGCTGAAGCCTAAGTCTAGCTAAGCTATTGAGAAAGCTAGTTTTGGAAACCCAGTTTATTCCCTTTAGTGTTTACAGTCCAATTAGGGCCAGAATTTGCTTTAAATTACAGAGGCAAATCTAGTAGTGTTCCATTAACAACAATAGAATGGCAGAACAGTATAGTGTGGGCCTCTGAGTATGTAGCACAGGAAAAGTGTAAACACTATAAATACAGAGGGAAAAAAAAATGTCCTAAAACACATAATGGTTTGGTTTTGCAGTAGGCAGCCCAAGACTGTTAAGAGAAGAAATAAAGGTAGCATTCTAAATAAACGCAAGTCCAGTTCTTCCCACCTTGCCTTTCAAATTTATCTTGAAATTTCACTCTTCTTCACTGTTTGAGGTGATCCTTCTTGTGCCAGCAGGTAGATTTTGCAAGATATTTTTATTTAGATGCATTTTTGCATGACTATCTCCTGCATCTCTCCTTCTGCAGTATCAGGTTTTCTCTTATATTACATTCAAGATGTATAAAAAAGCCGCAGGTTTCCAGTAAAGGATCTTCTGGTCATAAAATGCTGAAGCTTGTCTATTTTCGGTCAAGGGGTCAAGTTACTCTGTCTCAGCAAATTGCACCAAAAATATCGGCTAGCAGGGAGGGCAATAGTGCAAAATCTGCCTCAGCCAACTGTACTGTGTTTGGCCACTGAATGTTGTAAAATAGATATATTATATAGATTATTGCAAGCCTGAAAAATCTGGTCATCAATACCGTTGACAAGTGCTACTATAATCCAATTACCCAGTCATAGAGTGACAGAGGATTTGAAGAAGAGTCACATGCAAGACTCACTAGAACAAGCAATAACATCTGACACTTGCTAAGGCTGTATGGAAATACTATGATACCCCAACAGTCACTGGAATTCAATTTTTTCCTCTTTCTTCTGGATCTATGAAGTACCTAAAGGTCATGTTAGCTCTCACTCCTCTTTAACTAACATGAAACAGTTACATTACAAGATAGGAAACGGTTACGCTACAAGATAGCTAAAGAAACGTATTTATTACCTCCTTTAGCTTTTCCACATTATCCATCACTTTTTCATACATTTCATTGGCAGCTTTCAGCTTTTTGCTCCATTCCTCTGGGGTTTCTGGGCCACCGGTACCTGCTTCATTTGCTGACTGGCCAGTTTCCTCATTTTGGCAAGACAAAACCGATGCCGTGGGATCCAGAAGAGATTTCAGCTGTGTCTGTAAACTGAGATTTTTACCTCTCAGATCTTCCACTTCTTTTTGCAGGGACTCTATTTCATCCTAAAGGTGTCAGAAATTGACAGGAATTAAACTAATGCGTGAGATTAATTAAATAATACTGGCAAGTTCCCCCAGCCCTTTAGAAACATGGGTTCTGGCAAGCCCAGACGCATGCCTTCGCTTACACATATATCCAAGTATGCTTATGGATTGTGCTCTAGGCAGGATTTTAATCAGCCTGCACACTCAAGCACAGTGAAGGTTTTAGCAAAGGGAATCCCTTGGCTACATAAAGGACCCTGAACAAACTGGCGGGCAGACCAAAAGCTTCAAAGCATTCAGCAACATGAATCTATTATTAGGACACTCCGTGGGAGGATTTCCTGTATTCAAGAGTGTTCTTAAGGTCGTCCTCTGCTGACTCATTTGCTGTTATTTGAGAATGTTTCTCTCATATCGTTCTGAAACATCACATGTTCGGCTACCGAAAGTCTCAAGATTCAAAACAGACAGAACACTGCCTGGAAGAGGCTGCTCCAGCTACACAGAACTAGCAACATCTTAGGAAAGACTCTCAAAATGCAAAGAACAAAGCTCTTAGCTGTATCTGTCTGAAGCCACAGAGAAGCAAAAACCTTCAAAAGCCTCTTGTCAGAGAGGGAAAAGAAATAATTTATCCTGAAAACAGGTCTCTTACACTGTTCGCCAACTTAAAACACTTGAGTTGCTCAAGGTCAGATTAGTAAAGGAGGCCCTATATGGCACTTACAGAAATCCAAGGTATATTTGCACAAATAATCAAGTTTGCTCCCTCCTGTTCCCTCCCCCCCAAAGGAGAACAATCATTTTAAATTTAGTTTTTGGGAGAGATTTATGTCATCCTATGCCTATCTGTGTGATTTTGGAGTTGATTCAATAGAAAGGCAGGAAACCTCCTTCTCCTGACTCCTTTCAAAGAGGATGAAAGAGCCTGAGCTACAGGCAAGCTTGTCATAAAAGACAGCCCTCACTTCCCTAGTGTTAAGGAGATACACAGCGTCCGTTTCCTTGCTCTCATTCTCCTCCCTGTGAGACAGGTTTCCTTGCAAAATATGCCATGTCCTCACACTGCTACTACTAAAGAAACAACAGCTGAGAAAACAAACTAAGCATACTCCTTATTAACACCTTTCCACCTTTTTCCTAAGCAAAAGCAAGTTTTCCAGCAGGAGGGTGCAGACAAACTTCCAAGCATTCACTCACTTTCAGAAAACAATGAAGCAACAATGATAAAAATTAACCTACGTTCAGGTTCCAGTGGACAACATTCTTTAAGAGGTAATTTAATCTTCTTAAACAACAGGGAATTACTTCAGAAAATGTTGGTATTTGTATTGGAGACAAAACAAAAAACTCCCAACACCCAATATGCATAAAATAAACCTTCCCATAACACCTGGGGGTGGAATTCCTACAAAACTATAGAATTGGCTGTACTTGGCTACCTGTAGCACAGAAAGAATATCACCGTGACTTCAGTGGGACCACTTCAACCACCAGCAAATGCTCTCTCGTAACTTCAGCCAAAAGGTGGAATCCTACTGCAGCTGAGTTTCATGTAGATTCAGTATAAACCTTTACTCAAATTAAAACCAATGGGACTCAAAGCAAAAGGATCAGTTTTATGCACCAATTTAGCAGCTGCAGTTCACCTGGAAAGTCACAACACTGCCCGTGTCCTTACCTCATATTCTTTGTGGAGCAATTCGAGCCTTGTTTTACGTAGGTGCTTTCTGACTGTCGGACTAAATATAGGATCACTTTCACTCGTTCCTCCTAAAGAAGCACAGGATGAAAGAAACATTGTTTCTTATTTCAGTCAATTCAGTGCTAGCAACCCACCTTACAGTGCTTTTCCCATTATCAGCTACAAATACAGCTAATACTGGACAAATCTACTACCAAAGGAGTTTTAAAGTCCTTTCATTTTCAGAACAGGTTAAACAGGAATATCTATTAGGGACGTTTAGGAGTCAAAGTCCTGCCTCACAGCAGGAAGACAACTTTGGAATTTTTGAATTTTGTATTTTCCTTGACAGAATTCTGTCTTATTTAGAACCATACTATTAAGACAGAGCTAAGAGGGACACAGGGAAATCAAGCCCACATATAATTAGTACAAGATTATGTAAGTTTCTAAAGTGAGATTGTTCAGATGTATTTTCCTCTCAGAACCAAACAGCAGAGCTGACACTTTATATCAAATAAAGATCATAGTATTTTCTAGCTCTGGGGAAGTTCAGATCCTCATTCAGCTGTTGTCGCTTTGTTTTATTTCTGTGCATTTTCTTAAAAATAAAGCAAAGGGGAAGAAACGGTGAACAAAACAAACAAACAAAAAAGAAAAGAAGACTACATACTCATTCAAAAATCTGTATTTAAGTACATAATTTCTCAGCTAAATATCATTCTTTTGGACAAGAGGCTACAATGCATATGTAGAGTACATCAAGCGAGGTACATTTTTTTAAATTAAAGGCACCATCCAACCAAGATTTAAAAAACTGTCATTAGAGTCACAGGGTCCTTGCTGCTTTTGAATAATCTAGCCATTAATATACACACTATCTTTGGAATTTTTACCATGTAGCTATTATGTGTGCTTCCAGAAAACTTTAAGTCAGATCTTCCTTAGATGCTGGTAAAAAAAAAAAAAACACAGAAAAAAAATATCCAGACATCTTTGGACTCAAAAGAATCTCCTTGAGCAGTAAATATCAGAAAGTTATTTCAAAGCCTACAGTTGTCCTTACCTATAATTTCCTTGCAAGGATTTTCAGGAGTGATGGGAATCCTGCAAGCTGGACACTGATTATTGTTCTTCAGCCACACTTCAATACAAATGGAACAGAAGACATGGTTGTTTACACAGATGACCGGGTGACGGACCTTTTAGCATTAAGGAAAAAAAAAAAAAAAGAAAAAGAAAAAAAGAGAAAGGCACTATGAATACTTTAAAACTCTTTCAGGTAACAGAATATGAAAATACACTATCCTGCCTCTCAGTGAAAGTCTGGTGTTGCAGGAAAGAGACTAGGGCTAGCTGGGAGTGATGTCCTGACTCACAACACCAAATTTCCCTATTACTGAAGGCACCTTCAACTAGGGTCCTTGATTGCAATTGCTCATTAACCAAATGTATTAACAAAATGTGGCAGGCATTCTTCCTTCACCCCACAACCTTCAAGAACTGCAGCCAACCACTCCAGTGAAATGCATCCGCCTCCCTAGGTAGAAGAGAACCAAAAGACATACATTAACTGATTTCCAAAAGTAAGGGAATGAGTGATTGCTCCTGGCAACAACCAACACTTTGCCTTGGAAGAGGTGTCACTAAAACTGATAGCATTACAGATTAACTCTAGCCTGCACATAATCAGCTTCATGGAAATCAGCTTTAAAAGGATAAAGGCCAAAACCACAGAGCAGAAACATGAACCGGCAATCGCTAATTCAAGCCTCATGCTAGATATGCATTGCTACTAAATAAGTCATTACCCAAGAATGGGGCAGCTAACTGAAGGATTAAATATTCCAATCAGACACTGATCCTTTCAAGAAGCTTTCCCTCCCCTTCCAAAACAGGAGGGTAAACAAACTGTTAGAAAACATTAATGACAATGCATTATTCTCCCTTATCATTTAACTATAAACCCTGTTTGAAAGTAAGTGTGCACAGAGGGACCAAATATGATACGGAATAAAATTACTTTCCCCTATAATCTATGCTTTATTGCAGCTTCTGTTACAGTTTACTGTAACACACAGTCTCAAATCTCGTAAGACTTAACATTAGTATCTGCGTTAGGGGTCTTAGCAATCATTATTTGTTTTTCCTCCACCCTGTCTTTGCCCAAGAAATGGGTTTTTGAAACAGAAGTATCAGCATCTGTTACTTCAGAGTCTACTGTGTTGCACTTAAAACCCAAGTTCAAGAGAACACTTTCAATCTTAAAAGAAGTCCTCACCATCCCCAATATCCTCCTCTTTCATTCTGTTAGTAGTCAAACTAGGAAGGAAAAAATTAATCTTTAGCATGAGAAAGTAAGCAACTGGAAAGGAGAGCCAAAAAGGAGAGCTGGCACTCTTTAGTCTGGAAAAGAGAAGGCTGAGGGGAGACCTTATTAATGCCTAGAAGTATCTCAAGGGCGGGCTGAGGGAGGAGGGAACCAGACTGTTTTCAGTAGTTGCCAGTGAGAGGACAAGGGGCAATGGGCACAAGTTGGAACAGAAAGGGTTCCACTTGAATATGAGGAAGAACTTTTTCACAGTGAGGGTGACAGAGCCCTGGAACAGGCTGCCCAGGGAGGTTGTGGAGTCCCCTTCTCTGGAGATTTTCAAGACCCGCCTGGATGCAGTCCTGAGTAACATGCTCTGACAAGCTCTAGGCAATCCTGCTTTGGCAGGGGAGTTGGACTAGATGATCTCTGTGGTCCCTTCCAACTCTAAAAATTCAGTGAAATTCAGTGAAATCAATTCTAAATACGCATTAGATGTGTCCTGTAGTAATCCTACCCATACAATCAGTGTTGCACAAGCTAAAGCCCAAGCATTTTACCACTGACGTACACACGGATCTGGATTAAGGCCCAGATCTGCCAGCTTCTTCTCCAATTTACTATCTATGCCCCTGTCACATTACAGGATTTTTAAAATCTGTGATAGTTCTGGGAGCTAAAGGATTTATCTATACAGAAACAGGAACCCAAGCTTACTGAAGGTGTGAATAGAAACTAAGCGACTTCTCCATGTCTCTGCACACTTTCACCTCTAATTAAGGAGGCCCTTTTTTTTTTAGTGATTAACGCAAACATTAGCAGACCCATGCTTTGGAAATGGTTAAGTATTACAATTTCAGTTATTAAAAAAAAAGAGTTATCTTGTCACTTACAGTTTTTCTTTACTAGAAAAAGAGCTTTCTCTGGCTTTCCCACCAGCAGCAAAAAGAAAAAAACCTCAACTTCTTCTCTGGCCATACTTCTTTCTTACTCAGAAGCAGCCTGAGAATAGTTGTATGGATGGCAATGATAGGATACAGAGCAGAATAACATAAAATAATCCAAACAGGAAAAGACATTTCGGGAGTGCAGGTCTCCCCCCCAGGGAGCAAGAGACCCTCAGTTACCCCAAACCTGACATAGAAGCGCACTTCTTGCAAGTGAATGATTACTCCATATCCCTAGCAAAATAGTAAGTCACATTTATTACTCTCCAGGGTACAGTGCTTCTGATTTACACACCTTTACAAGTTTCATTTCAGGGCTGAGGTTTACACTTTCGTTGGCTCAGGATCCACACAAAGCAACCCAGGCGACAACAGCAGAAGATGCTATTGAAATGTCACACAATGGCTGGGGGTGCCGCTGCCCTCCACGGAGTCCCTGAGCCACCAACTGCAACAAGCCCGGGGGGGTGGGGGATCACAACATACTCATTACTGAGAAAAGCATTTCACTTGAATTACACCACAGTTTCAGTTCCTTAATCGACCATAATGCCTAGAAAGACTACAGCTCATTTGGGAAACCTCGATCAGCCAGGTGATTTGAACAATTTCCTGATTTTTCCCCACACATAATGTGATTCCCACTCAGGGCAAAATCAAATCCTGTACACATCTATTTAACTTTGAAGGCACCTTCAAGCTGCATTAACGGAGGAGCACACGTGTGGAAAAGCAGGCACGCTGATAGCAGTGAACAAATCCCCAGACATCCTGAGGGGTTTCAACACACACACACACAGAATCCTGTGCCTAAGCCCCAGCAAACTGTCAACACCAAAACCAACGGGAGAGACCTTCAGATATTCTAGGACAAGTAAACCTAACGGCCTGATGCAGATGGCTTCTGATCTGCTTGCTAATTATGAATAAAGATATGTTAGAAGACAGCCCAGGCTGTGTTAAAAGAGCATTCAGGTAACAAACACAAAATTTATCCAAGCAATTAACTCTTATTATAAATGGTTATTTGCACATCTTGCCAATATACTTTACGACACTGCTCACATTAACAAAATGGGCTAACGTTCCCCCCCCAAGATTTCTGCTTCATTAAAAACAATGAGTGGCTGACATTATCGAGTGAGTTTCTCTTCAATACCTCTTTTTATCCCCTTACCATTATGCACAGTGAAATAGTTTCTGTTTTGCAGTCAGTTCATTGCAAATTTTGCCGAGATAGCAAGGGGTACATTCTGATTGTAGGGCAGGCCTTCTACTCAATCTGAAGCCTACGCTACAAACCACAGAAGTATTAGAATATGTCAACCCTCCGAGACACTTTCTGCTCCCACCTTGTCCTGGTTTCAGCTGGGATAATTTTCTTCCTAGTAGCTGCTGTGTTTTACATTTAGTATGAGAATACTGTTGATCACGTATTGTTTTATTTATTGCTAGGTAATGCTAATATTGTCCTGAGTAACATGCTCTGACAAGCTCTAGGCAATCCTGCTTCAGCAGGGGAGTTGGACTAGATGATCTCTGTGGTCCCTTCCAACTCTAAAAATTCAGTGAAATTCAGTGAAATCAATTCTAAATACGCATTAGATGTGTCCTGTAGTAATCCTACCCATACAATCAGTGTTGCACAAGCTAAAGCCCAAGCATTTTACCACTGACGTACACATGGATCTGGATTAAGGCCCAGATCTGCCAGCTTCTTCTCCAATTTACTATCTATGCCCCTGTCACATTACAGGATTTTTAAAATCTGTGATAGTTCTGGGAGCTAAAGGATTTATCTATACAGAAACAGGAACCCAAGCTTACTGAAGGTGTGAATAGAAACTAAGCGACTTCTCCATGTCTCTGCACACTTTCACCTCTAATTAAGGAGGCCCTTTTTTTTTTAGTGATTAACGCAAACATTAGCAGACCCATGCTTTGGAAATGGTTAAATATTACAATTTCAGTTATTAAAAAAAAAGAGTTATCTTGTCACTTACAGTTTTTCTTTACTAGAAAAAGAGCTTTCTCTGGCTTTCCCACCAGCAGCAAGAAGAAAAAAACCTCAACTTCTTCTCTGGCCATACTTCTTTCTTACTCAGAAGCAGCCTGAGAATAGTTGTATGGATGGCAATGATAGGATACAGAGCAGAATAACATAAAATAATCCAAACAGGAAAAGACATTTCGGGAGTGCAGGTCTCCCCCCCAGGGAGCAAGAGACCCTCAGTTACCCCAAACCTGACATAGAAGCGCACTTCTTGCAAGTGAATGATTACTCCATATCCCTAGCAAAATAGTAAGTCACATTTATTACTCTCCAGGGTACAGTGCTTCTGATTTACACACCTTTACAAGTTTCATTTCAGGGCTGAGGTTTACACTTTCGTTGGCTCAGGATCCACACAAAGCAACCCACACAACAACAGGAGAAGATGCTATTGAAATGTCACACAATGGCTGAGGGTGCCACTGCCCTCCACAGAGTCCCTGAGCCACCAACTGCAAGAACCCCGGGGGGGGGTGGGGTGGGGGATCACAACATACTCATTACTGAGAAAAGCATTTCACTTGAATTACACCACAGTTTCAGTTCCTTAATCGACCATAATGCCTAGAAAGACTACAGCTCATTTGGGAAACCTCGATCAGCCAGGTGATTTGAACAATTTCCTGATTTTTCCCCACACATAATGTGATTCCCACTCAGGGCAAAATCAAATCCTGTACACATCTATTTAACTTTGAAGGCACCTTCAAGCTGCATTAACGGAGGAGCACACGTGTGGAAAAGCAGGCACGCTGATAGCAGTGAACAAATCCCCAGACATCCTGAGGGGTTTCAACACACACACACACAGAATCCTGTGCCTAAGCCCCAGCAAACTGTCAACACCAAAACCAACAGGAGAGACCTTTAGATATTCTAGGTCAAGTAAACCTAACGGCCCGATGCAGATGGCTTCTGATCTGCTCGCTAATTATGAATAAAGATATGTTAGAAGACAGCCCAGGCTGTGTTAAAAGAGCATTCAGGTAACAAACACAAAATTTATCCAAGCAATTAACTCTTATTATAAATGGTTATTTGCACATCTTGCCAATATACTTTATGACACTGCTCACATTAACAAAATGGGCTAACGTTCCCCCCCCAAGATTTCTGCTTCATTAAAAACAATGAGTGGCTGACATTATCGAGTGAGTTTCTCTTCAATACCTCTTTTTATCCCCTTACCATTATGCACAGTGAAATAGTTTCTGTTTTGCAGTCAGTTCATTGCAAATTTTGCCGAGATAGCAAGGGGTACATTCTGATTGTAGGGCAGGCCTTCTACTCAATCTGAAGCCTACGCTACAAACCACAGAAGTATTAGAATATGTCAACCCTCCGAGACACTTTCTGCTCCCACCTTGTCCTGGTTTCAGCTGGGATAATTTTCTTCCTAGTAGCTGCTGTGTTTTACATTTAGTATGAGAATACTGTTTATCACGTATTGTCAGATGGCTTCTGATCTGCTCGCTAATTATGAATAAAGATATGTTAGAAGACAGCCCAGGCTGTGTTAAAAGAGCATTCAGGTAACAAACACAAAATTTATCCAAGCAATTAACTCTTATTATAAATGGTTATTTGCACATCTTGCCAATATACTTTATGACACTGCTCACATTAACAAAATGGGCTAACGTTCCCCCCCCAAGATTTCTGCTTCATTAAAAACAATGAGTGGCTGACATTATCGAGTGAGTTTCTCTTCAATACCTCTTTTTATCCCCTTACCATTATGCACAGTGAAATAGTTTCTGTTTTGCAGTCAGTTCATTGCAAATTTTGCCGAGATAGCAAGGGGTACATTCTGATTGTAGGGCAGGCCTTCTACTCAATCTGAAGCCTACGCTACAAACCACAGAAGTATTAGAATATGTCAACCCTCCGAGACACTTTCTGCTCCCACCTTGTCCTGGTTTCAGCTGGGATAATTTTCTTCCTAGTAGCTGCTGTGTTTTACATTTAGTATGAGAATACTGTTGATCACGTATTGTTTTATTTATTGCTAGGTAATGCTAATATTCAGTCAAGGACTTTTTCAGCTTCCCTTGGAAGCTGAGAGGGAGCATAGACAGGAGAAGCTGGCCAAAGGAATACTCCATACCATAGATGTCATGCTCAGTAGATAAATGAGTGCTGGCCATGGGGCAGGAATTCACGATTCCTGCTCGGGATGGGCTAGGCAATCCATTATTGGGCAGTGAGAAACTATACTGCATCACTCATTTTGTACATTCTTTTATAACTACTGTTGTTATTATTATTATCTTCTCTTCCATTATTGTTCTATTAAACTGTCTTTATCTCAGCCCATGAGGTTTCTTTTTTTTTTTTTTCTGATTCTCCCTATCCCACTGGGGAGGAAAGTGGGGAAGTAGTGAACAGCTGTCATCCTGGTTGCCAGTTGGGATTAAACTGCGACATGCCTACAGGACAGGACAAAACTGGTAAGATTTTTCCCTAGATTTAAACTAAACAACTTTTTCTTCCTCTAACCTCACTCTTGAGAAGAGCTTTTTCTCATTAAGTTTTCCAACGAAGTTTCAAGCGTGTATTAAAAAAAAAAGGACAGCCGGAGCAGTCAACTTTGGCAAAATCTAAACAGCTTCATGCATCTAAAACCAAAAGTATTCAAATACCTTTATAACTGATATCACTAGTAGATTCACTTAAATAACGATAATAAATGACCTTAGTGCAAGATCCCAAATAAGAAGACTGTGGAAATCTCTTCCAGTACAAACTCAGGAATATTCCTGACCAACTCCAGAAAAGAAGTGGAAATATGAAACAGTGGCCTGAAATAACCCAGTGGCTTTGCAGCAAAATATGAGTAAATACCTAAGGAATCTATCAAGTGTTTAGATTAGAAAGTCACTAGGATCAGATACAAATAGCAAATATATTGTCAGTTTGATTTCACTCACTTCTTTTTCAAGAGGATGCACTCTGTACTACAGACACAGTAAATTTGTGTTCCCCTCCATCTTCATTAAACAGATAAATAGAAAAAGAGAGGTAACAGGACCGCAGCCAGGAAGTCTTGCTTGGCTTCCGCAGAAAAGCCAAGAAACCAGTAAGCGTGGTTGCTAAAAGCATCACCCTCTGTCACAGTGAAGAAAGCTGAGAAAAGGGAGACGTCTGACTACTTTCACTGCCAGCCCTACACCTACTTTATACACCAAATGCACCTATTCTTTTGTTACCACTCCAGCAGAAAATGTCTTGGAGTAAAGGCCACGCGAGCTAGAAAGAAACCGGACAGCAAATGCCAGAGTACAAACACGGAAGGTTATTTCTTCCCCTGTAATTACTGTTGTGCTTTATTAGGAGGTTTGTTTTGTTTCGGAAAGCATGAGAACAAGAGAAAAACAGAGTAACGGGGAATAAGCAGAGAATCTGAGAAGCAATTAGTGACAGCTATGAAATTAGCTCTGGGGCTTTCAGAGACTAGCAAGAGCCCTCTGCTTCCCCAGGGAGGAGAGAAAGGGACCAAGAAAGGGTCAGAAAGTGGAAACTTTTTCTCCAGCCTGCTGCAGCATGGCTCAATGCTTTTTTTTTTAAAATCCACTTGGTTATACATTCCCTCTTTGTTCCACTTATCCTCTACCACACAGCAGCATGCTCCAACGCAAACTCACCCAGCATTTTAACACAGATTATCCTACAAATACAGGAAGAAATAAAAAAAAAAAAAAAAAAGAAAACAAACCTCAAAACCTTCACCCTGGGAGCCATAATATCCTTGGGGGGCAGGGGCGACCTGGGGGACCTCTAACAGCCCCCAGGGGACTCCTGGAGGGGGCAAGGGGGGCCGGGAGCACGGTAGCCACCATCCCAACGGTGGCAACGGACCTCGCCCGCTGCCGGGACCCCTTGGGGACGGGATCTCCCACCCCAACTTTCTCCCCACGGACAAAACCGGAGGGGCCCAGGGGTGCGGGCCGCTGCGGGCCACAGCGGGCGCCCCCCCCAGCCCCGACCCCACCGGAGGCCGGACTCCCCCTTCCCGGCCCTGCGCCCACCACCACCGCCACCGCGGGAAGGGGCTGAGGGAAAAGGGCAGGGGCGCCGCCGTTACCTTCCCCAGGCAGATGTGACAGGTGATGGGCAGCGTGAGGGACAGCGTGACGCTCGGCCCCTGCTGCGCCATCGCGGCGGCCTCAGCCAGCGCGGAAGTCCCGCAGGCGGTTAACGGCGGCAACGGCGGTGGCGGCGGCGGCGGCTCCCTCGCCAGCCCCGCTACGGCAAGCCGGCGAGGCCAAGCCGCCGCCCGGCGGAGGGAAGGCGGTGCGCGCTTTTTGCAGCGCTCCCCTGGAGGGCGGGCGGGAGCCGCGGGCCCCTCACGCTTCTGCCGCCGCAAAAAAGCCCGGCCACCGCAGTTCCGCCGGGGACAGGCCAGGCCCGGCCGAGCCAGGCCGGTCCGCTGCCCCTCCGCCGCCCCCGGACGCTTTCTTGGGGGTCGCGGGGTTTTTTGGCCTACGCGCGGCCTTCTTGAGGGAAACCTGGGCCCAGAAAGCCCACCTGGGCCGTATCCGGAGCTGCGTGGTCGAGGGAGGTGACTCTGCCCCTCAGCTGTGGTGGGACCCCACTTGGAGTGCTGCGTCCAGCTCTGGAGCCGCCATCCTAAGAGGGGCATGGACCTGTTGGAGCAAGTCCGGAAAAGGGCCATGAAGATGAGAGGGCTGGAGCACCTCCCGTGTGAGGACAGGCCTGAGGGAGTTGGGGCTCTTCAGCCTGGAGAAGAGAAAGCTCCGGGGAGACCTTATAGTGGCCTTCCAGTACCTAAAGGGGACTACAGCAGGGATGAGCAAAGGCTTTTGAGCAGGAGCTGGTGCAAAAGGACAAGGGATCACAGAATCGCCTAGGTTGGAAGGGATCTTTAAGATCATCTAGTCCAACCATCAGCCTAACTTTGCCAGGAAGGGTAATGATAGGACAAGGGGAAATGGTTTTAAATTGGAAGAAAAAAGATTCAGATTAGATATCAGAAAGAAATTTTTTACTATGAGGGTGGTGAGACACTGGAACAGGTTGCCCAGGGAAGCTGTGGACGCCCCATCCCTGGAGGTGTTCAAGGCCAGGCTGGATGTGGCCTTGAGCAATCTGCTCTAGTGGGAGGTGTCCCTGCCCATGGCAGAGGGGTTGGAACTAGCTGATCTTTGAGGTCCCTTCCAACCCTAACCATTCTATGATTCTATAACTCTGACAAAAAAAAAACAAAACCCAAACCTAAACCATATTCCCGAGCATATGTCAACTCATCTTTTGAATATCTCCAGGGATGGTGCCTCAGCCGCTTCCCTGGGCAACCCATTCCAATGCTTGATAACCCTTTCCGTGAAGAAGTTTTAAACAAAAAGAGTGTAGATTTAAGCTAGATAAAAGGAAGAAATTTTTTACACTGAGGGTGAAACAGTGGAACAGGTTGCCCATAGAAGTGGTAGATGCCCCATCTCTGGAAACAGTCAAGGTCAGACTGGACAGGGCTCTGAGCAGGCTGATCTAGTTGAAGATGTCCCTCGTGCAGGGGGGTTGGACTAGATGACTTTTAAAGGTCCTTTCCAAACCAAAATGTTCTATGTTTTTATGATTCTATGAAACAGGACGTCATGGGGAGCACTTGATAAAGGCCCTTTGCAGGAAGAGGCTGACACAGTTGCAAGGGCTTTCCCCCCATAGACCTTTCCGCCACCCAGGTTTCATTGTGCTGAATCAAATAAACCTTCTGCTTTAATCCTGTTAATTCTCCCAAGCCTTTCTCTGTGCCTTTCCACATGTCCTTTTTTTCTCCTACTCCGGTGTTATGATACAGCAACTGGGAACATATTCCAGGAGAAACTCCAGGGAATAAACCTTCTGCTTTAATCCTGTTAATTCGCCCAAGCCTTTCTCTGTGCCTTTCCCCATGTCCTTTTTTTCTCCTACTCCAGTGTATGATACAGCAACTGAACATATTCCAGGAGAAACTCCAGGAACACGAGACCTCTTCCCCACTGCCTCGTGTCTGACTGGAGCAGCCCATACCTGGCAGTGGTCTTGTACGTGGCATCTTCCCTTGTCTCCCACTCTGCCCTCCTGCTGCTCAGACAGCTTGGCTGAAACCCCTTGATTGTTGGCCCAAAGTGTTTCCTGTAGGCTCAGGTGGGATTTTCACAGCCCACGTGGCTGCGGCTTTGAGGGTGGCAAGGAAATGAGGACTGCAATAAGCCCCCAAGCCCTGTGAGTGCTGTTTGGTGGCGCTTGCCTAATGATGGAGGAAGGAGCCTGTCCTTATCCATGGAAACCAAGGAGCCAAATCCAAGGATGAAAATTCACACCTGTCACCTGGCTTGTGTCGATGGCTCTCCAAATAGTGGAGCCTCAGTGTTGTGCTTTCTGGGCTGCCAGAGAGCAGCTGGGAAGCGGTGCTGGTGGGATGGGAGGCTTCTAGGAGTTTGCTCGCTTGACCTCAGTCCCAGGATTCCTGTAGTTTCTTGTAAACGTGCCACAGCATGCTGAAAATTATAGACCTGAGTGATTTAACATTGCACCACATGATAAATTCTTAGAATGCTGAGCAGCTAATTCAAACAAGCGTAAAGTTGTGGATGCAATGATTAACAAGGAAAGTATCTTAGGCTGACATAGTAGAGTTGCACAGATGCATTTCAATTTGATATAGGTAAGTCGCTGCAAATAAAGCGAGCAAACTAATCCACGGTGACATTCCAGTGTAGAAGAGACCTGGTGGCTTTGATGTTAACATATTTCTATGTGGTAAAGGACAGGTTTGAATAAGGCACTCTGGATAAAGATTGAGTATTCGTGTGTTAAACCACAACACTTTTTGGCAAACTGCAGAAAAAAGTGATTTAATGTCAAGTAAAAAAAGAACCAATTAGCAACATAATGGACATACTGTTAATTATCATAAACCATAATTATCATTATGGACATCCACTGCAAGGAGATACATTCAGTCCTGGCATGATTGGCCTGCCATTTAGGTAGGAGGGTGCTCAGAGAATTTTCACGAGATAAATGTAAATTTATTGGGTTTTGAGCTTTAAAGAAAACCATTGGAGCCAGAAGTTTGTTGAGTGTGTTGATCATGCAAACAATGAACTGCACAGGAACGCAGTTAATCCCTGTGATTTATCTTTCTTAGCTTTATTTTTATATTGATTTTTATTGAAAAAAATGTGAATAGACAATACAAAGAGCAGAAAGGGTAAGTGCATGAAAGAGAAATCAAAAGCAAGGAAATGCATCTTACAGTTGACATGTGAAACTCTTTTAAATGAATCTGGGATGAAGCAGGAACCCTTTCAAAGGCATGAATTCCACTGCTTCAAAAAGTATATGTAACTGGAAAGTGACCTGTTAGAGAACAAGCTCTGTTGGGATGAATATATTTTCTCTCAACCAAAAATAGCTTGTAAAAGGAGCTTATTTTTCTGAATAAGCTGCTAAAAGGAATATATTTTCTGTGTAAGGAGGTTAAACTTATTTGCTTAGCAGATTTCTGCTGAAGTTGGATACCTAGTCAGTGAACGAATACTTCAAAAATTATTTCTGATCTAGTAGTGCCTGAGGTTTAGTTGAAATTTATGGGATGATGTTACCAACTCTTCAGGGGCATGGAAAATATTTAATTCTGTAGTGCCGAGAGAGAGCGAGACCGCAGAGAGCAAGGAGAAGGGAGCTGGAGGGGTAACAATCTGCTGCAGCTGAGGGGAGCTGAGAAATATAATGTGGCTGCAGGAGGTAACAAATGTTTAAAAGGTCCAGGCTACCTGACACGGGTCTCTGTGTAGCACAGAGAGTGCTCTTGCAGTAGGGCTGGAACCAGGATGAAACAGATAAAAAACTTCCTGGAATTCCTGGCATGCCTCTGCGGAGGCACTGGGGTGTAAGGATCAAACAGGCAGGCAGGAGATGGGTGTCTGGCCACTGCTGTGGGTAAATCTACAGAGAAAGGATGGTTAAAAGGACGGGTTAAAAAGTTGAGAACCTAATCACGACTGATCTCCCAGGATTAGGGCTCTATTTGTGAAAGGCTTCAGCCACTTCACTAACTGCTCTTGAAATCCCAGAAATCTTGAGAGGATTAATAGTGAAAATATGAAATGTTATCTATCACAAAACCGAAAAGTTCTCTGATGAGAGTTTGATAGGAACCGATTTAGGACAAGATAAACAGGGCAAAGCAGTAAACTGAGCCAATTAAGGCTTTTCAACTTGAGACTCATATTGTTTGACTCATAAAGCCAAATAAAGTTACTGTATTTTTGGCTTAAAGTGCATAAGTCACCTGTATTGTAGGTCTCTGCATGTTTCCCAGCAGCATGTTGTGCAGAGAGAGCAAAGAGCGTGGCTGAGGATGTGAACGGTGAAATTTGTGTCTTCTTGGCTGATTAGCCCAGGTGATGAGCAAGAAGTGTAACTAATGCAGTTGTATTGGTTCTAATAATTTGGGTACATTTGCATGTGCGGCTTTGTGCCATGGAAACCTAACCTGAAGGTCAGTGTTTACACCTGCACAAATAGATATAAAACACTGATTTCATTTTTTTTTTCTTTCTTATTCTGCTGAAGTAGAACTGAGTGGAAGGTGCCAAGCCGGGCTATCCACTCTGAGCATCCTTTCTGCCACATTGAAGGCTGTGTGAGTTTCCTCTTCAAGAAACAAGGCTGGATCTTCAGCTTTTAAGAAGGGATTCCTAGGTGGTTTTACATGATTTAGGGGAATACAGAGTGAAATTTGCCTAAAACTGAGAGTAAAGAAGTGGTTTAAGTGTGGGATTCTGGGTGCCTGAATTCAAACCCGTGGTCCTTAAAACGTGCTGCTTTCAGAATGGGTGAAAACAGTTTCCCGATGCTCCAGATTTTACTGTTGTGAGGCCTGCAGAGTGACAGCTTCACTTGTGAGGCACCAGCTTGGGCATTCACTGGCTACTTAATCCCTTCTTCTCTGTGCCCTTCAGAGGCCATTTAGTGGAAATATGTAGCTCCCTTCCCTGTCTATACTGCCTGAATGCTGTAGGCTGCACTTGCTTCTTGCTCTTTGAGAGTTCCTGTGTGGCTTTCATTTTAAAACAAAGGTGAATTTCATCTCTCTCTTCAAAACAATGTTTTGGGTTTTGTCTGTGGAAAAAAAAATAAATATTGCACTGCCAAAAAGGAAACAAAATGAGTGCTAGAAGCCAGAAGGCAAACTTCTGGCCGTTGGGTAAGTGAGCTGGGGGCAGAGTAGGAGCGTAGCTTTTTGCGATTTAATAATGCTTGAGACTGACAGTCTTCCGTAATCTTGGTGCAGTTAGTCTTCTTCACATGAAATAGTAAAAGAAGACAAATTGCTTTTACAGATGCAGTTTTCATTTTGAGTTTAACTGCTGTAATTTTACCTCCTCTTAAAGTGGAATATACCTGCTTTCAGGCTCTGTGGTCCACAAAGGAGTTCAGGGTGACTAGCTCAGACCTAGACACCTTGCTGCTAGGCATCCGAAGTTCAGTGAGAAACCCCCTGTTCTTTATGACCTTTTTTAGATTTTTTTGATCTTGCTGTTCTGATACTTTCAATTTTTCTTGCCGTATGTTGGCACAGGTGAATGGAAATGCTGGGTTCTATCTGAAGGTGGTGCAGCTTGCGTACTTCAGATGTTAGGCTATCCCCCTTTTTCTTTTTGAGGATCTTTTTGAGGGGTTGATTTCCCATCAGACCCTTTTCCAGAGGAATATTTTATCTGAATGAACCGAATTGTACTGGAATGACATTCCAAGGGCAGGAAGAAGCTCCAGAAGCAGTGTGCTGTGCAGGCACCCTCTTTCCCACCTGTAACCGTTTGTCTCAGACTAAGGATATCTCCACGGGCTTTTCAGGTGACTGTCTGGGGGCAGGCTGGTCGCAATGAGCCACAGCTGTACCAGGCAGTGTCCTGACCATCAAGAAGTATGGATAAGCTGGCCATGCTTTGTGTCCTGCTCTTATTTTATTTGCTGGTAACTACAGAGCCTTTGTGAAATAGGTGATATAACAGAGAAGAGGGGTGACTTTGAGCTGCTTTTCAGGCATAGAATATCTCTCTCTGACCCTTCCATCTGCAGAGATGTAGATGACTTCAGGAGAACAGTGTCTGTATCTATCCAGCCAGGGAACATCTTCAAGTTTGGGCCATTATTCTGCAAATTTTGGCTGCTGCTAAATCCCTAAAGTTCCTCCTTACACCAGAGTTTGGACCATGGAACGTGTTACTGGCAAAATGCACACGTGGGTGGAACAGGCCTTGATTTAAACTGTAATTATGACATTTAAACTGTAATTATGACAGCCTTTCAGTACACCTTATGGTCCCTGCAGCCAGCTGAGGATATGTCCCCCGGGATGTAGCAAGGATGTAACAGGGCAAAGTGCTGCAACACGTCAGAAAAATTCAAAGAAGTTACAGAGATCACAGAGATCATGGACTTTTCCTTTTTTTTTTTTTGTATTTTCTGAAGCGAGGGGAGGCTGGAATTAACAGTGTAAAATCTTAATGAGTAGATTGTGCTGAGCGCTGCGGTTCACCTCCCTTATTCTCCCAGTCTCAAATGTTTACCAGCCAATCGGAGCATTCCTTAAAACCAGAGATTTATAATGAAAAGTCAGCCCTAATTGAATTTCTTCATTAAGAACACCATCAAACAGATACAGAACACCTTACACCACCTTGTTTAAATTAGATTCATTTTTCTGATTAATTATTAAAAGGAAAGTTTAAAAAATCATAAAATCTTAAGTGCTATTAAAAATTGATTAGGAATGCATTTTTTCATTGACCCAGTTTGTATTTTTTTTTAATTTTTTTTTTTGTCAAAGCTAATACATTTCAGTAGCTGCCTCAGACAGAAGTTTGTAATCATTTGGTCATCAGTCAATTAATCACAGCTTCATAAATATTGATCTCAGATTACATTTATTCTTCATTCTTGAAAGATAGTTTTTTATTAATTTAGGCTCGCTCACATACATTGTGGTTTACGCTGAAATTATTTTTAAAAGTTCTATTAAAATTTAATTTGAGCAGCCAGCCAACAGTGCAGCCACTGCACATTGTGCCACCTTTCGGCAGGTTTGTCACCTCCTCCTGAAAGGTCCTGAGTACCCGCAGCTCATACCGTAGGGCTCGCTGACTACCATCTGTCACCTGTAAAAGCCTCTCTAGCTGGAAGTTGCAGGCCACTGTCCTCTTAGGCAGAAGGAGCAATTTGGGAGTGAGTGTGGAGTTTTTTCAGGGCAGAAAAGAGGGCTCTGGTGTTTCCTGTTGCACCCTCAGTGACCGTATCCTGATTCCTGGTGATCCGTCACAGATGGAGGTGCCTTCCTGGTGGCCCTACAGCACTCTGGCTGCTCTTTGGGCCGTCCCAAGTGTCAGACAAGCTGTGTGAGGGAGTGTGCTTCATAGAATCATAAAATAGTTTGGGTTGGAAGGGACCCTTAAAGGTCATCTAATCCAACCTCCCCTGCAATGAGCAGGGACATCTTCAGGTTGCTCAGAGCCCCATCCAACCTGACCTTGAATAAAGGTATATTTGTGGGTATGTACATTGAATATCTCCAGCTCTGCTGGTGTGGAGGTCATGCATGAGGTGATGACCCATCCCAGGATGGTGAGGGTACCTGGGAGTGCTCTTCCAGGGGCTGCTAGTGCGTCTTTCACACCTGGGAGCAAAGCCAATACTTGCTTTTGCAGGAGTTGCATTGGTAAAGAGGAAGTCTAAGGATTTTTAAAGAGAAATGTGGTAAAGAGGGATGTGGGTTCTTTGGTTCCAAGCACCTGGAGAGGACACAATCCTTCTCGTGTGATGTTCACCACACCTGAGGCAGTACTGAAACAATGCAAGCAGTGTTAATTAACATTCCTGGTCCAGTTGCCGCTAATAATCTCCCTCTTGAGAACAGAATCTCCTTTTCTTTTGGACGTATCAGTGGTAAGAGCACATGGCTGAAAAGTGACCTGAGCAGGTCATGCTGACTTGAGATACTTCGTGTCTTACTTTGAATGCCCTGTTTCATGCTGAGAATGAAAAATTTCTCCAGGCTAGGAGGATCTGAATGGCAGACTTGGTACAGCTTCTGCAGTGTTTTTAGATTCTCTGCCCTATTCTCTGTTAAAACAGCATGTTAAGTAAGTCACCGTTCCCTAACATCTCACTTGACTGAGGACTTCGGAGTGATGGGATTATGTAGCAACCGTTATCTTTTATATCTCTGAAAATCCCCAGCCTCATCTTTAATGGCTGAAAACGAAACCGCTTGCCCGTTGTTGTCACTCCAAAGCCATGTTTATTCTGGCACAGCTCTTCTGAGAGGCTCTGAAATACAGCTTCAATTCACGGGCAGCAGAACGTCCTGGTATGCTCCTCAGCATCAGTATGGAGTCATCAGAATGCCTGTCAGCATTCCTTTTTTTTTTGTTGATCTTGGGTGTTTGTAATATGGAAAATGGATTATTTTTCTGACTATCCAGGTATCTAGGATTGAAAAACACACTTTAATTTTCAGTCCTATTCCCCAATCAACTTATACTACTCATTTACTCTATATTCTGCTGAAATGTAACATCCTTGTGTACATTTGACATATCCACAGCGCTATTTTTTTCCTGTAAAAAATGAAAACACAGTAGAGCAAGTTCTCAGATCCCTTCCTTTAAATCTCCGGTTTACCCGGTGCTTTTCTGCCCTTTCAGAAAAGTCATCCTGTAAGGATCTTGTCAGAGACAACACGTGCAGAGGGTATCCAAATAACCCATTTGTTTTACAAATAGCTGCGATGGTTTAAGATCTTACCACCTCTGAGCTGTTTGCTACCCCTGTTCTCATCCGTTTGCTGCAAAGTCAAGTTCATTTTTTGCTTTCACTGTCTGCGAGCTGACAAGATGCTGGATGTAATTTGTTTGGTTTGCATTGTGGCAAGTCAAGAAGAGTATTTTCTGCTATGGGGACAGTCATTTCCAGCAGAGAAGTGCTTTCAAGTGTGTGAAACCAGGGTTGTGTTAAGTTATTCTAGTTATATCCTTAAAAAGATGCCTGTTTATTTTCTGTGCGTTGCGTAATCAGGAGTGGATTGTGAGTCCAGTTGCAGCTGAGATCTTTGAGCGGTAGGGATGCTAAAGAGATCCAGTAAACATATCGCCCTCTGAGCATTTCTTTGCAATAGTTCAGTGGGATTTCTAGTTCTATTCTATTGCATTTCTAGTGCAATAGTGTGGCGGTGGGAACCAGCTGTCTGTTTATCCAGCAATTTGACAGATGCTGGTGTGAATGTGAGCAGCGTGTTAAGTTTTGTCCCGAGCTCGGTAATCCTGGACAGCCTTTCTTGGCAGAAAAGAAGGAAAGGAAAAGCTGCAAAGCACTGGGGAGAGACGGCTGTAGCAGCGCCCCGGCTCTTCCTGGCTTTTTGCTGCAGACACCTGCAAAATGGCCCAATTGGAGTTTTCCTGCTGAAGTATTGTGCCACTAACTCACTGCTCAACAACCTCAGTGCTGCTGAGAATGAATCCTGTTGCTGAATATGAGCTACTAGTCTTCGTTTGGGTTTTTCAAATTTATTTATTTAATTCAATCTCTTCCTAAACACACGGAATTCTTTTAGTCAAGAATATACAAAGACGTGCATTTTAATGAAATTGTTTTAACTTCATAATAATGTAAGGGAAAAATAATGTCTTGTCTACAAGTATATGCAGTAGATACTTCCATCTCTCTGAATTTTGCATTAGTTGGATTGAGTTGGTTTAATAAATTCAGCTGGTCTTTGAAAGGCTTCCTGAATATTCTGTGATTCTGTAATGGATATTTTCATAAAAGGTAAAAAAATGTTGGTTTGCATTTTATTTATCTATATATTTACACTTGGCTAAAAGTCACAGAAACCTCTGGAGTGCAGCGGCAACCAGGGTATTGTATACGGCTCCTCGCAGGACCAGGCGTTCGCCAGATAGATAAGATATTATATAGAAGGTGTATAATATATTACAGATCCAAATCGGTCCCGGGTCTTTCCTGCTTGATTTACCTCTGAAATCTGTACTCCCGGTTTCTCTGTCTTTTCATTACAATAACATTTAGCAGAGATGTTCAGCAATCAAGTAATTTTTTTTCTTGTTGTCCGTTACAGTAACGTTAGCGGATTAAAACAGAAACACCCCACCCCATTTTTAATAGTTGATGATATCTTGTCAGACACCACTTCAGAGCCTTGGGAGTGCTCCTGGGACGCTGCAGCTCAGGTAGATGTAGACTTTGCCTCTGAGGCTAGTTTCAGGAAAAACACAGTTAAGAGATAGACTGCTGTACAGGTCTTAAATCGACAAGAGAAGAAGGGCGGGAAGGATATAACATATATCCGGGTACCGCTGGAATTTTATAAGCTTCGTGTTATTGTTTTTTCAAATCTGTCCGGGGGGGCTATATTAGGAGGTAAATAGAAAAATGGAAAAGCAAAGATAGAAGCAACTGGAGCGAATAAGCAGAAAGGTGGGCCAATATGAAAACTGCAGAGATATTCTGATGATGTTATCAATATCCATCAGTTCCTGACTGCATGGTGGCTGCAGCCGTTCTGCCAGCTTCTGTCCTCAGCGAGGCTGTCTCTGCAGCTCCCCTCCACCTCTCATTGGGGTTGAAGGAGAAGAAGACCCTGTGTGAGTTCTGGCAGCCACGAAAGGGGGCTCTCCTAGTGTGTATGCACTCCTCAAGAAACCTCTAAGGAGCTCTTTGAAGGGCGTGAAGAATACACAGTTTTCATCTTGGGTGTCAGAAAAAAGACTGAGAATTTTTTGTTAGATTCCTCTTCACCCAAGGAAAAGATGTAGGTATCTACATATGGGCAAACCTCACCAGGCAAGTCTGGGAGTTACTGCAGAGAGGCAGAGCATTCTAGGATATCGTATCTTCAGATAAACATCTTAAATAGATTTGATGGATTGTGTCCTACGAGTGCCTAGTTTTTCTCCAGTGCCTATAAAGGGACCCTAAGGTGCGTAGACCAGACGTTGTGGATGTGTCTTAAGATGGATGAGGTGAATCCTGTACTTTGTATTGGGAAGCTGGGAGGAAGAAACAGCTGTGTTTCAACTCAACATGGTCAACAAAAAACGACAAGTAACTAAAGATGTTGATTTTGGTGACATTGCTGTAATCATATCCTAAGTGCATTAGGTTTTAGATCCAGCTGTTTATTGTCTGGGGGGAGACGAAGCCAAACTTGCTCACAACTCTGCTTTTCCTGAAAATAGCCAGAGTCTTGCTTACTGGTAAATCTATAAATGAACCATTCTGCCAGATAGACTTTACTAATAGCTTTCCTTGTGAGTCTTACTTGCTACAAAACATCCTTTCAAAAGGATTACACTCTGGCAATACAATTTGTCTTTTGGAACTTTTTTCTACAAAGTTTATTTAGAATTTTTTTTCCTTTTCTCAAGTATTTTCTGCTATTCAGAAAGAGAGTTTTGGTAGCTTTAGAGAGGATAATAAAGTCAGTTGATGAATAGTTATATTTGTTGAGAGCCCTTGTGGGAAAGCTGGACTGCTAGATCATCTGTGCTGAAATATATGGGTAATTCATTCACTAAGTGCAATTAGGAAAAAATCAAGGACTATTTATTTCTGGCCTCGGCTTTGATTTACTTGCTAAAGCTCATTGTAGAAAGTCAAGTAAAAACTTTGATCTCACAACAGGCTTCTGAAAAATCCCCAGTTTTCCTGGAATTGAAGGCTGAGGAGAGAGCCTGCGGTGTCTGTGCCCGAAGGCCTCTGTGCTCAGAGCTGCTACCGACTTCAGTGGGAATTTTGCCTGAGTACAAAGAGATGAACAGGAACCCAGAGCAGGAGCAGGGGCCATGTTGCAGCTTCACCTGAAAATGAAGCTTATAAGGGCCATAAAATGCTGTGGGATTTTTTTTTTTTTTTCCTCTGTAATAAGCTACAGGTATTTTAGATTCAAATTGGACACCTTTAAACTGGAAGGAGAACTGTGCTCACACTGATAACTTAATAGCACATCTAAATGTCTTTTAAAAGACTTCAATTTACCTATTAAGACCAAATAGACTGTCTGTTAATTTGACAGAATATCCATGTTCCCTGAACTTAGGGCTATAAAAATTGTTCATCTGCTCAGTCACAGGCCATTTAATTTTGGATGCATCATTGCCAGTTGGTTACAGTAATTAGCATTCTCTGTATTGTGGCAGCTTCCCTGAAGCTATGCTAAGTAGGGTTACACTTCTGTATGGAAACATAAGCAGCCTTGTGCAAATGAGCCTGGCCACCCATCTTAGAGACAGAAGCCCTAGCTACAGCTTCTTGGCTCAGGGTGCCCTATATGCCCACCTGCAGATCTTATTTACTGGTTATTAATGACACGAAGTGTAGGCAGCTGTGAAAAGCACAGCATGGCAGCTTAAAACCTCCGTTCCAAACTATTCTCGCAGCCTTGTCATTTCTTTGACACCTGATTTCCTTCCTCCCCCCTTCTCCTTTTTACTCTCTTTGGATGAAGTCGGACAGAAATAAATTCTTTGGATCTAAAATGTGTATATATATAGGTAAATCTACAAATCGAGGCACAGCATTTGCTAATGCAGTTACTTGCCAAACAAAAATGTTTTGATAAATCCTTCCCTATTATGAACATATGCTGCAGATATTTTGGTTGGGTGTGTTTTTCCATATCTTCTAATGCCTAAAGTAGTGTTATTATTGTATTTTTAATAGAAACACAGACTACAGGTAGAGAATATGAGAAGTGCTGGAATTGTTCTTTTGTAAAGGCTAGAATAAAGAGCACAATAGCTAAAACCATAAATAAATTAAAGAGAGGCCAAGATTTTTTGCCAGTTGTTCTGCAGACTACGCACATTTTCTTGTTCTGTGTTGAATGTCTGCGCTTCCCTTTCGTTTCCTGGGAAACAAGTGAGGGGTTGTATGCACCGCTAGACGTACACTAAGAATAATTCTTCCCATTTAATCCACTCTGATTTTTACTTCTTAATATACTGGAAGGTAACTAATATTTAATACCATGAAATGTATCTGTGCATGTTTAATGATTCAATTAATCAGAGAGAAACCTTCTTTATAATTAAATATGGATAGGCTATAGTCTTTTCTTCTCATTGACTGATGCTACTGAGAATAAGGGATAAGAATAATTTTATACTACTATTCTGTGTGCCTTTTATTAGAACTCTGAACTGTTTAGGAGAGTAAAATCAATGATAAAAGTACATTTTCTTTCATAGAGTTATGCACTCTGCAGTTTCTGTATTCCACAAAAGTCTAACCGTATGAATTTAGATACCAATCGTGCAAAGACTTACACGTGTATTTAAGCACAAGAGAAGTGCAACTGATGCTGATGCTAACGTGATTACCCACATTAAGTTTAAAGCCTGTGCTTAAGCCTTTGTAGCTTTATTCAATTTCTGCGAGCGGCCCGATGTGAGCTTGGAAGAGATCATATCTGCTTGCTCCCCAAGTCCCAATTTGTTTGCAATTTGCAGCCATAGGTCATTGCTTTGTAAGTAGCAATTTTATTAATCTGGTTGTGGACTCTCTTGACTTGATTTCTTAAAGAAAGGTTACAAACCACCATGACAACTTATTTTTCTACAGCTCCATACAAAAGTCTATAAGTATAGGCTACAAAAAAGCCAACTGTCTTCAATACAGTATGCAGATGGGGTGCATATATTGGCAAGTTAATAAAATAAAGTAATGATGTACATGCAGGCGGATTTAAATATGGAAATGGAGATTTCCTGCTTCTTGACTTCGTATAAATTGTTGAATATATTTGTTTAATGATTTATACAGAGCCTCCAGCCATAGCAACTAGGTGCTGTTTACAAAAGTTAAAACATAAATTATATGCACAGCCTACAATGGGCTTCATTAAATGACCACTTCTTCTGCCAAGGGTACCATATGTTAATAGTCATGTTGTGGGACCGTACCTATCTGTTGAAATGCCTTTCCATATCTGCTTACCTGTCTACCAGCAGATGCAGGTGCCACGATAAGCCTCGGTACACACAATACTGTTACACTGTAAGTAATGTGTTAATTCTTATTTAAATATTTCAGTATGACCGTGCTTTTAAGTTGGTGTGCACACAGCTGAATATACCTAAGTACTTGGAAATGAATGCTTGTGGTTGGCTGTGTTTCCACAGGAAACATGGGTCTTTTATATGTTAAATCCATATGGGCTGGGGAGCTGAGATAGCAATCCCAAGTTTGATTGGCGGACCTTTCCAGTGAAGGTACAAAAACCTTCTGTTTTCAAGTTTTTCATTGCTCACATTTCATATAATCATATTTTTCAACATATGTATCTACCTTTTTAAGGAGAGGATATTTTTCATTGTTGTTGTAGCAGGGAAATAATTTGAAAAAAAATCAAATGCCAAAGTTTCCTTTTACAAATAGATTACAGTTACAATAGGTAATATGGGTCCAGGAGATGCCTAGTCTGAAGAATAAAGATGAGATTATGGTATTTCTATAGCACTTCAGTCAAGAAAGGGCTGTTAATTTGTTTTTAGGATGACTTTAAGCCAGAAAAATAAGTGTTTTGCTCAGGTATCTGGTGCAGAGCCCAGGCATATTATTTGAAATATTTCTGTTGAGACCTTAGAAACTATGGACAAAAACCTGAAATCCATGGGGTATCACTGAGACTAGGTTTTCTTTCTTAGGGACAGTAGCATGCTGCACTTAGGTGTTTGTTAAGAAGGTGATATTCAGTAAAAATAAAACCAATAACCTTCTCTGGATAAATGATCCAGTCAGTGTGTAAGTAGGAACTGGTGCCATTCATGTTGGCTGGCTATCATGTTTAGAACATTTTAGTGCCTCAGTATATCGATTTTAAAGATCAGTGCTCGAGGTTTAAAGCATTCTTTCATTGCTGATGTTCCATTTTTTTAACTGAGGTGAGCAACAGATATAATGTTAGAATGAAATAAAATTAGAGAGCGAAAGGCTGTTGAGGAAATGTGCCACAGGCGAGGAAGCCAACAACTACGTCTGTCCTGAAGGAAGTTCTTCTATCAGCCCTTATCTATACAAACTGCAGGATGATATGGTGGGGAGTTTTATCAGCACGTGTTTAGTGTAGGTGCAGAGGCAGCAAAACCTCAGATAAATTCTCCAGGTCACCTGCAAAGGAACGGCAGTGACAGCAACCATGCCAAGCAGCCACACATTGGGAAAGAGTTTAAATCAAGGTATTTTAAGGGAACTCACTATTTTAGAGAGTTGTAAGAAAAGTTATTTGCAGTATGTCTGAAACTTCTGTGTGAAACCACCCCGGGTAGCTCTTCTTCTTTGAATGTGTAGCATTACATGATTTTTAAGTATGTTACCTCATCCCACTACGGAGTGAGAAAGGCTGTGTGAAATGTTCCTTTGGAAAGTCAAGGTTCTCCTTCTCTTGAAATGCCCGTTTCTATCATGAGCAGGTTGGGATATGACACGTAAAACCCTAACACTTTTATGTACAGAAAAGTTATCCCTTTAAGATGAATTTTGCACACTAGACTCATGGACATTTGTGATTGTGGGTAGAACTTCAATTTTGGTGAGAACAAATTTTTTTAAAGACAAATTTAACAAGACTGACTATCGCCTATTTGGAATGTTACGATTAGTCATATGGATATTGGTTGCATACAGGAGACAAGTATTCCTAAAAGCACAAGTTTCACATGGTTGTGCAAGTTATTGCCACAGATGTGACACAGGGTAAACAGATGTCTCTTGTTTGTGAGTATGAAAAGTGTGAAGAATAATCAAGCTGATTTCTTGCTGGGTCCCAAACTCAGGATGTCTTATGACTGAAGCTTTCTGAAAAAAAAACCAAAACAAACAGATTGAGGGTAATTAGGCACAGTGGAGAGATGAAAAAAATGGAGATCTAATATAAGATAACACTGAGTGTGAGATCTCTTGGGCTGAGGAAGAGTTCCTGAAAGAAGCCAAACTACTAAATTCCATTTTAATTTAGACTGGTCAAAGCACTAAAGATATCCAGTAGGGAAAGATACTGTCTTGGTAGGGAGATGGCAGAGATGATCCAACACACCTCATCTACCTCTTCTTTCGATAACTATATACTCAGTATAAGGTATTTTTTATATGCAAATGCAGCGTGTGGTATAGACTATGTTGAATAAATAAGACAGTCATGTTATGGGGCTTTTGTTGTTGCTGTTGTTGTATCTGGGATCTTAAAATGCTTTACTAATGTGTAATCACTGATATATAACCACCCTTGTACCACAGCTGCTGGCATCACTCTCACAGCAACACTTAAACTTTTTACTAATTTATCTATTTAGATTTATTGCACTTACTGATTATTCCTGACACTGAAGAATAGAAAAGCAAATGCATGGAACAGAAATCTATTAGAAAAGTAGGTAGGGCTTTTTTTTTTTTTTTTTTACCCCCAAACAAATCTTCAAGGAAAACAGATACTACGTGGTCCCTTCTGTTCAATAAAGAATATGGACATATGAATACCATATAAAAGATAACCACAGGAATTTTCATAGGCTGTTGGAGTGCATGCATTCCTGTTCAGCATTGACAGCAGCATCGTTACTAGATACACTCATAAATATCTGTCCCAGGAAAAAACTGAAAAAGCTGATCCTTCTTCCCAGGCCAACAGAGAGGAGGTGGTGTTCAAGAAGAATGAGAGGATGGCTAAGGAGAGAAGGAAGTGTTGCAGTGGCAAGTTTCCCTCACTCCACATGTCTGGTCCAGAAACTTCTTTTCCAAATAAAAAACATGGAGGTGTGGGAAGGAGCCTTGGCCTCTAAGACGACAGTAGCTGTTCCATGCAGGACGTGGCACTCCCTCCCCAGCATCATTTGTTCACCTCCATGTGAACGTTCATCTGTGTTTATAGGAGCGTTCATCCCCTGATCATGCAGACTGGGGAGTAGTTTGGATCCAACCACATCCTGCCCAGGCAGCAATCTGGGTTTCTTTATATTCAACTCAAAGTAATAATAGCAGCATAAAAAAAGTATGAAGCTGCTTCATGCAGTGGCCTAGTGCTCCCAGCGTGTAGTTGAGATACGGCCAGAACACGTCCCTGGACCTTAATAATGGGCAACACTATTATTGATACTGTTTTCTTGCTGTAAGTTCTGGCTTAAGCAGTGGAAGGCAAACAACCTGAGCATGCTTTTTTCTGTGACACCAACTCCCTTATGCTACTTGCTGTCTTTGCACACTGCTTCGTAAGGGGTTCTAAAGCACGGAAATTGAAATTGAAAACCACACAGCACTTACAGTTTCTTGTGTAGTTCATGAATCCCAGTGGCTCTCTTTCAGATCTGGGGGTTTCACAGCAACAGAACTTCACACACATTTTGAACTTGATGCTTCAGCCATTAAGTCTAAGCTTTGAATTTTGGACTTCCGGATTAACGAGCCTTGTATCACAGATTTTTAATTCTGCCTCGGTTGTCCCATGGTCGATCAAGTCTCTTTCTGTATGAGACTCTGTAGACATGGTTCCCTAACCTTTAGTCCACCACAGGACCACTGTTCCATAAACCGACAGAACAGTCCTGGTTTGAGTTTACGGCTTCTGTAAACTCAAGTGCTGGTATCAGCCTTCTGTGCACTTTTTTTTTTTTTTAATGACTTGCCTGGGAGCAGACACTGTTTTAGTTGTATCTCTCAGACAAGGAAGTAAGTTGCCCCCCATCTTCTCCCTTGCAAATCTGAGATTTTTCTTATTTTTGAATTACAGTGTGTGAGTTGCATTCTTATGTTTCCTGTTTGGACAGACTAATATTGTTATTTCTGTGCAATGTTTTGGCCCTCCAGTGAATGACATTTCCATCACTGGCTTCTCCCCTTCCCTTTGACTCTATAGAAGTAAATTAGACTTGCCCCCAAGAGCTTTCTGAGACAGAGGTAATCTTCTGGTGTATTTCAAAGTGTGGTTCTTGTATCTGATGGAAGGCTTTAGTTATGGCAGCAAAACAAATAGCGAATAAATATGCTTTTAGATTTGAAAGTGTATGTCAAGGAAAGCAACTAAGAAGCAAAATGACCTGCCCTGGCACTGTCCTTTTCACTTCCACTGGGAGTCGAGGAATCGGGGAGAGGAGAGTCTGGATGGCAGAAAGGAGGGCTGAGGCTCTGTGAAGACTTGCACCTGTGTTAACAGCTTGCCAAGGAGAACTGATGCCTGTACATTAATCTGAATTATCACAGTCAGTTTTCCTTTTGTAACCAGCTCAGTCACAGCATCACAGCATCATGATTTCTTTCTTGAACAGGAGGCGAATTGAGCCCAGTGTGGTGACAGCACTAGGAAACCTAGAGAAGGAGAAAATAAAATTAACTGATAGTAGACAACCCAGAAACAGAAAAGACTCTGAGACCTGACACAGCTTTCTTTTCATCTAGGTATTAACATCATAATCCCATTTTTCTTCAGTACTCCAAGATCTCCTCTTTTTTTTCCAAACAAAATTATCTGCATCTTTTGAGTGTCTCTCTTATGTCAGTTTTCCCTAGCAATTCACACTTATTTTCTTCTTTGTGGAGGGGCTCTTAAGGTCCCATCAGTAACTTTCTAACTTTAAAATAATGACCTTATTTTTATACCATTTATTAACTTTAAAAGCCCATCCTATTGCTTATTATGCTTCATAACACTCTTAGAAACATCTAATTTGACCATCTGTAGACGTTTTTCCTGATCGTGTTGTAAGTGATACTGCTAACTTCCAAACTGGGGAAGTTCACACACAGAAATAAACTTACAGGAACTGAATCAAAACTCATTAAAATCCAATAATTCTGTTGGGGTTTTGATAAGACCTTCAGTGAACTGTAGTCTATCAGTTTTCACTCTTCCAGCCCTCTCCCTTTATTTCATATCATTGACAGAAGTGCAACATACCAGGACAAGGGGTCCACCCAGTTTATGCTGCATTCGGTATTTCAGATGTTGCTCAACAATTTTCTTGTAGAAGACCTTTTCTTCTCTTCTCTTTTACATTTATTTTAAAATCTCTGGTATTGTAGGGAAATATTTCGTTTTCCTTTTGCAGTCGGGGCTTCAGTGGTTCCCCTGTAGCAACTCACAAATCCTATTTTCCTAGTCATGTCTCTGAATGGTGTGTTGTGTTGTGTTCAGCAAATATTCCCTTGATGGGATAGCAATTCACAGGCTCTGGAGTAAGCATCATAACAGAGATTTGGAGGTTTTTCAGAATCATCCAAAGGTTTGCAAGAAGACAGGAGACTATTTGACTGTACAGAGACTGAAGACATTAATTGTATTTTTAATTTTTTTTCTAACTTGCCAAGCTCTCTATGATTGGTCCCAATCTCTCTCCAAAATAATGTCGGGAACAAAACTTTTGTCTTCTCAGGGTGAAAATGTGGTTGCCTACTACTTCCTTTCTAAGGAAAGGTGGGAAGCCAACTACCCCCAGAGTAGCAACTAGATTTGTTGCACAATGATGTTGCATGGCTGAGGTTAGGTGCTAAAGGCAGTAACAAATTCCCAGTTCTTTCTCATTCAGTGGAGGGTAGAAATACTTACTCTGACTTTCAGAAACGCTTGTTTGCATTGGATGCAGAAATGCTCTGATCTTTCCTTAGGTGAACACTCACCATGAACTTCAGCATCAGGTCTGTGGTAGCTGCTGCGGCCTACCTGAACCCATGTACATGGGAGGCTTGAGCGGTAGGTTCCCTTCATCACCATGCTGTTGGGTAACTCTTGGCTACGTACATTACCCATTTTGCTTTGCTTTTGCTTCTGTAAGTGTCATGAAGCTGTGTGCCAGCTCCCGACCTCCTCCTGCAGGGGTGAGCCAGCTTCTCAGCAGCATCTGCAGTTGGAACGGTTTGGGTTGGATGCAAATATTTGCTGCTGACACCAGCCCGGGGAGTTTGTAAAAGCACAAAAAAGTACTTGCAAACAGAGCACATTACACAGGTGGTTGGGATTTTGCAGAGATCTGGAGATGGGTTTTTAAAGGCGCTTGGCACATATTGTGCCTAGTGGGATTTCCCAAACCAACTTGAAGCAACAGAAACAGGCCGTTCGTTTTACCTAACTTTGGTTGTCTAATCAGCTAGCTGACTAGACTCTCCCTGCAGAGAGCCAAGAACCTCCAGATTTCATCCCATGCAAAAATTTGGTGCCTAAGGTAAATAAGTTAGACCAGCCTATCTCATCTCACCGAGTGAAGAAGGTAAGAGAAGATTCTTTTGCAAAACCCCTAGTTGTATACCATCCAGGCAAAACCATGGAATTACGTAATTGTGTAATTTGGAGGTTATTTTTTGGAGGTTATTTGGTTATTTGGAGGTTAACCTGCTAGGCAGGTTATTTTTTTGTTTCTAGTGACCCTGGCCTCCTTTCCTACTCATATTGATTATCAACCAAAATACTTGCTGCCATACCTAATATCTCTGAGTAGATGAAGTTGAAGGAAAATCCAAATTCAGGTAAGTACAAGTTATATGGTCTTTCTGGGTTGGATTCATAAAATTGTCACAGGTATAAACCAAATACATTTTTTTAAGCTAGCGTATGCTCCTGTTGCATTTTGTGAAAAATCATTTTGTTTTTTTATGTCACAATGACATTTCATATCAAACATTTATTTTCAAGTGGTTGAACTGGCAAATAAAGTATAAATGTTTAACAGAGATCCGTAACCCAGTTATAGACTACTTTTTTGAACTACTTACAGTAGCTTTTCAGGATGGCAGCTATTTTTATGCATTTGTGGTGGTCTCACTAACCTGAAAAAATTCCATTACATTTATTTCAAATACAAGCAAAATGTGTCTGTGCTACATCTATACTGGTAAATAGCACCGGAAATCTTTCTGCCCGTGGCTTTGCCCATTGCTGAGTAATACTTTCCCAAACTGTTCCTGGGGATGATCTGGGAGTTTATGAAGGACACTACTGATTCCCAGCGGGCAGCTTGGCTACGGCCACCCTGTTGCAGGGAGTAGTAGGGTTTGAGTTCCATTGCTCTCATTTGGGCTGTGTGGTGTAGTTTGACCACGGTGCCAGGCAGTGCACAAGGGAATTTTCAATTTACTGACGGAGCTGTTTTATTAAGCAGTAAGAAGTAACACAAGTGAGAAAACAGAGAAAGCATACCACCCCAAACATACATTCATTCTTGTGAGAACGTGATGAATCTGGTAGCAAGGTTATATGCCTAACTTGGCCACAGTGACAGTAATCAGGCTTCTTATTCATTCCGTGGCAAGAAGTGGGATTTATTTGTTCATTTTGACTGGGATGTTCTATTAGACATGGTGAAATGAAGAGAGACAGTTTAGATACCTGTGTCCAAAACTGCACTACATGAAAACTTCTCCTAAGGGTTAGTGCCTCAGACTCTGAAAGCCCCTTCTTCAGTTCCAGTAGTTTTGTGAGGGGACATTGTTTAAGTCTGTCTAAATAGGCTTTGGCTGTGGTTCGTTCTTTCTTTTACATCCACAATGGAATATTCTCTGCACTGTTTAATCTTGGCCCGGTATTTTCAATATATATTTTATTTTGTTTTCATTTTCTCCTCATTTTAAATTCTCCAGCATCTTCAATTAAGCTCCACTTGGCTGGCAGACTTAAAGAATGATCTCATTCATGTGCCAGACAGACAGGGTCTCTCCCAAGTCCACCCAGCATAAGTAATGACTTCCACTTTCAGACAACAAATCGAACTCTTTAACTTGCTACTGTACATATCCTTCAAGAGCAATTATTGAGCTAAATATGTTCTTGTTCCTTCAAAGTGGCTTGAAGAAAGGAAGCAAAGGCGATAAAAACTGACTTTGGAGAAGAAAAAAAAATTATATAATTATCTACACGCACATAGGTGGGGGAAAATTTAAATTACCAGGCTCAGTTTTATTTAGTCCGTAAAGAAAACCTCTGTGTGGGTTAGCAGGGAGTAAGAAGGAAGGAGGAAGATGGTGACTGCATTGAAACTTCCTTTGCTGGGAGCAGCCCCTGTCTCTGGGTCTCTCCCATGCCTGTGTCCTGGGACACCTAAGTAGCTCTCTTCTGATCTGTCAGCTTTCCACAGCCAGTTTCACTCTGCTTGCATAAAGGTTTATGGTTACACAAATCTACTCCATCCAAAATGCACTAGGCAAAGAAATGTATGACTCTGATGATTGCTATATTCTGAACTCATTCAGACAGGAGGGTTAAGGCTTTCATTTTGGGTACCGGTTTAGTACCAAAGATTTCCCACCTTGAATACACCTGTAAAATCCATGGGGTTATTGTGAGATGATGTACTATGCATTTGAGAGGGAATATGTCTTGTAGCAGGAAAGGAAAATAAAAGGAAATCTTGTTTTTGTGTTAATTAAGGTTAAAATCGTATATAACTCTTTGTCCTACTTGGACAACACTGTTTTGAAAATACAGACCCTGACCCACGACTGGTACACACACATTTTTATTTTCTTCAGAGAAGACCACTTTTATTTTTTTGAGAATCTATGCAAATAGGGACCTGTTTTGAGCTCTGTGATGCTGGTGTTCCTCTTACTTACATCTGTTTGAATCAAATGGGAAGAAAAACCTCGGGCTCTTGGGTTCAAACTGAGTTTGAAACTGAAGAGCCAAAGCAAATATTTGGTCTTTGGTCTTACACATGTTTCTTGCAACCTCCTTTTCCGTTTCTGCATTATTGGGTTAAGAATCATACTTTTTTTTTCTTGGAAAGTTCACTGAGCCAATTGCATGGCTTTCACAGTGATGGGTGTTTACTTCCCAATTAGTCCCACTGAGCCAGCAGGACTGTTTGCCTGAGAGCCCTCATCGCCTGTGAAAAAAAAACCCCAACCACCCAACACAAAACAATGAGGATCGCAATCTGGCCCTTTGCAATTAGCACAACGCTGTCAGGGTTTCGCTTTCCTGCTTAAATCCTGTAATGAGCAGCCATCGGAAGAGGAGGTAAATAAAGCTGTCATGCATATTGACAGTAATACAATATCACTGCTCATTTTTTTTTTCCTCCCAAAGTTAGAACTGCAGAATTAGCGTGGCACACGATGTTCTCCCCTCTCCAGCAAAACACGTACCAGCTGCAGTCTTTTAAAGTCTCCTATCATTTTGTTAGCACAATGACTGCCTACGTGAGCAAAAAAACATGGTAACTGCATCCTACCACAGTTGACAAGATTTTTTATTTTCATGATTACTTCTCTGCCTTTTTTTATTTTGCCTGCAGGCAAAGGTTGGCATACATGTCAAGAGAACATACTCCAGCTGGGGCCTGCAGTATAGAGAATTGTATACTCCAGAGGGCTCATGGGACCTTAGGCAGATTATTATGGTAATATTGGAGACTGCTGTCCTTTCCCTCCCACAGCTGGGCCGCCTCTCTCATTGTAAGTATTGAAGCAATATGTTTTGCAAATTATACATTGGGAACAACAGGGACCTGGGAAAGTGAGGGAGAAGGAGAAACATGGCAAAACGTTGCCTTTAATATGGTATTTTTCTTGTTCGTCACGCAAAAATAAATTAAAGCTTTAATTTTTTTTAATTAAATGAGGATCATATATTGGGAAAAAAGAGCTATAATAGTAAAAAACTTAATATTGATTTTATTGAGTGAGAGTTTTAAGAAAATATGGTTTATTATACGGAAATTTCACACAGTAACCTGATGCAAGAGAACCAGAGTAAGATTACATAATAGCTTTTATTACAGATTTCAAAAATCCTTTTGAGTCCAATGAAGCTGGATTAGCAAAAACTGCACAAAAAAATATCATTTTAATTAGTGCTAATGTGATCTCGTCATGGTCCAGCTGTTTCACACAGGATGAAAATCTGTGTTGCTTTATTAGCAATTCACCCTCCAAAATAATGTCACTTCTGATTTTTAACATTTCTTATTGATGTATATTTTAATAAAATAGCCAAATGATTTGGTGAGTACTGTTGTAGGGAAACTGAGAGGGTTTTGCTTGCTTGTTTTTAAATAAAGAGAAAGCAAATATGGCTTAAAAACATTACTGGTAGATAAAGAAATATTTAATTTTTTGACCTTTTTCAGAAACTTTAGCATAAAAGTCAGATTAAGATTTGTACAGTGGTGAATTAAAGATGATTTTATATTTATAAAACTAAGAAGGAAAGTAAATATTGCTAACTCGGTAGCTAGTTGAAATGATGGCTTACATGGGCCAGATACTTCTCCTTAAAGACTTGATTTTATCTGCTTTTAAGGAAACGTGGGCTTCAAATCACAGTCTTTAACCAATATTCCACTATTCTGTTAGCCAACAGTCATTTTAAATTTAGATCTCCATCCATTTTTGACAGGACTATTTCACAACTCAATTCCATTTGGAGCTAAACTTCAATTTTAATCTAAACTAATTTCAAGTTACTGAAACTTACTGCTTCATTTATACATGAAACTGTAGTATATTGCCTTAGACACCTGCCTGAATTCTACATTAAAAATAAGCAAATGTAGAAAATCTCAGTGCTCACAACTCAATTTTCTTCTCCATTATTTTTATATGCTTTAATACAGTGGAGACCCCTTGCATGTACCATTGTAGAAAAAGACATTTATTTTTAATAACTTTATGCCTTTTCCCTATGTTACTTAAAAGATTTCATTATGCACTACCAGTGCTGTGCTAATATATTTATCAGTTCTCTAATTTAGCTCAGACTTTGCCACTGTATTCCAGGAAGATGACCAGTGCTCGTGTTTATTCTTAAACATTGTGTGGTTTCTTTTCCAATTCTTAGATAGTGATTTTATAACAAACACTTGGTACAGGGAAACGGTCTCCAATCCAATGGCAATTGTCATAAATTAAAGTGGGATTAATCTATACCATATGGTGGATTTTTAATTATAATTTTTAATTGTAATAATAGAAGTTACTAAAGAAAACAACACACAAACCATATTTAATGCACTGTATTGCTTGATTGCCTTACAGAGTCCTAAAAAGCCCCTGATGACACCATGAGGGTGTTTCTCTTCATCACTCCTCTGAGGTCTGAAACAGCATTAGAGAAGCCACCCTTTGTAAAGAGGAAAGAGCCCCCAAATGACAATGAATTGTTTCCATGTGTCTTCATGAAGCCGGACATTTGCTGCTCCTGAGCTGACCTGAAGGCTTGTGTTTCGCAACATTTGGTGCAAGGTTAAATGCAGACGAATGAGGTGAAAAGGAAATAGTAAGGGTATTGTTTTGTGAGATACAAAAACCACTGCTATGATGCATCTTCTGAGCTACCTTCCACCTTTCCTTCCTCTTCCTTCTCTGAATTCCTCCTTCCAGGCACCACATATTGGCTCTCATCTTTCTGTGTTATGGTATCTCATTGTTTGAGGTAGATTACCCCTTCACGTTGCAGCATTCTCTATTTTCATCATTATCCTGCTGTCAGGTAGTTTTGCCCTGGATTCTTGAGGTTCCTCAGCTGATTTCAACTACTGTTCTTGCTTTCAGCGTTGCTAATGACAGAGCACGTTTTGCAACCCAACATGAACAGTTTGTCTCATACTTACCTTCCTAACACAGAATTTTTTCTGCATTTGTCAAATGTGAGTAAAGTGTGACGTTTAGAAAGACAATCCAATCTATCTGGCTTGTTCCTATCTAGTCTGAAATGAAAAATCCCGGCGGAATGAAGAGCAGTTGAAGAAATTCTGCATTTCTCCCCTGGGGCTAGCGTCCAAGGCTCAATCTACACCGCTCGCTGAATCTGCCTTAGGGAACGATCCTTAGCCCAGGGGAAAAGTGGTGCACACTTACTTGTTCATATTTTCCAGTGCAGCAGGACACTGCAGGGTTGAGGGAGTCAACTTTGGATCAGTCTGCTCTGTTCTGTCTTTTGGCAGTGGTCCCCACAGTGAACTTGGCCCCCCGACTCCACTTGGTTTCTGTTTTGAAGGGTGTCAGGTGGTTTTGTTCCTATTTTTAGGAGCAAGGTAGCATTCTTGCGGTGTGGGTGCTCAGAGGCCTCAGGATGCTGGAGTGAACGGAGGAGGTCATTTGTCTGGCTGTGTAGGTGTGCTGAAACACTCCAGCATTTTCTCCTGTGAAAGCATGACAGCAAAAGAGAGATGATCAGGAGGAATCTTCCAAGCAGTGGTACTATTTGTGAGTCCTCACAGCAGCTACACTGCCTTAATATGAAATGTATCAGCGGGTGGCACTGTTAAATATCATCTGCCAGGTTTCTTTTCTTAGCAGGTGAGAAGGACTTGGCTCCTGAGATGCGTTGGGTTTTGCCAGCTTGTGGCCCCGGAAACTTTCTGTTTACAAGCAGAGTATCAAAGTAAGATGAGGCTGATAAGTAAGATATCCGCGCTCTAACAGAATGTGTTTATGCTGATAGAATTCTTGAGGCACAGTTTTTCCCAAAACTGGACTCTGGTATTGTTTTGATATTTTTGAGGGAGAGTTTGCTTCCATCCTGCTGAAGCATGACATGTCCCAGGGCATCCATGTCCATGTTTGTAATACGGAGGTTAAAGCAAGAGTTGTTTCTGTCTTTCCTCAGCTGGAAAATGGATTTGAAAGGCCCTGTAGACCTGGTGCCTGTTGGTAGACAGCTACCACTAGAAGAGAATTTGAATATTTATGTGGGTCTGCTCTCAAAGACCATAATGGGACAGAGTGGGCATTATTCAGGTTGAGATGCTGAATAAATATTTCTCGATCCCTTTTTCCTAAATACAGTGTTTATGGACATTTGAAAAGCTGTGAGCAACCTAGCTGTTCTGCTTGGCCTCCTACCACTGGACCAGAGGAGGTCAGATTTTCCACAGGTCTCAAGTCAGATCTGCCAATGACATCCAGATATCTTAGATGTTCTGCACCATCTCAAATGACAATAAATGCCTGTTCCAAGGCTCTACTTGAGACCTGCATTTGGGGGTGGGATTCATCTTCAAAGTAGACTCCTAAATATGTTTGAGTTGTATGCCTAGCTGTGAGGTAGATGTTAAGCCAATTTTACCCAATGGAGACTGTTTAGTTAATACAGTCAGTGAAGCCTGCAGAGCTACCTAGCTCACCCTAACCTACATTTAGTCAGCTAATAGCTCTCTAGGTTCCACTGGGATGGATTTGGCTGGACTATGATGTCAGTTTAAGCACCTAGGGTGGGATACGGTGGCCATTTGGGATATCCTAGATTGTCCCACCTGGCCTACATAAGGGAACTGAGATCTCAAAAGTATGGTGTCATATCTGGTTGGTCCTGTGTTGATGTCTCAAATGGCCCTATGAAGTTATACTGGAGCAGGTAACTCCTGCCCCTTGCAGATACCCTTAAAGATTTCTTTATTTAGTCAGGAGCTGATACCAACCCTCTTGACTTTACCTCTGCTCATTTGTTTGGTGTTCTTCCTGGTTTCTGGAGCTTTTGCCCTCGTGGCTTTTACATCATGTTAGCTACAGTCTTTTGTCTACCTTCTCTTACAGCTCCATCAGATCCAGTGCTCAGTTTTTTCATACTCTTCTTACAAATTTATGGTCACAGACAATTTAGCTCTTATCAACTGAAAACAAGGAATCCTTCATGTGACCAGCAGTAGCCACCTGTGACTTGTAGTGTTTCACCTAATTTGGAGGAAAGTTTCAATATCTTCCCTTTTGCTTGAAGAGCAAATCTATCATCAGATTAATAGATTAATATACCCTTAAGTACACTTTAAGTGGATTTTTTTTCCTTCATGATATGGGTGATAGACAATGATTGTACACAAGCAGTGCATGGCCTGTAAGAAGCAAGCATTTTTGAGTAAACTACCAAATTATTATTAAGCACAGTCGTTGGATATAATACAAGGGACTTTGATATTGCCCAGGGTTACACTAAGAAGGCAAAATGGAAATAATTACTTTAAGGATGATATTAAACTTCATTGGGGAGTAAAGGAAATTCTGCAAATTTGAGCAGATCATGATTTAAACATATTGAGACATTAATTGGTGTGTAACTCTTCCCTTTGTCAAAGCGTCAGGACTTAGCCAAAATAAAATGAGAAATCCTTCTGCATAACACCAGTCCTGATTTGTATTTCCATCCAGAATTTAAGTATTGAAACCCTGCCTCTCTTCAGGTGCATGGGACCTTTCTTGCATGTATTTGGCTTAGAGACAAAGCTTGGTGAATCCTCTGGAGAAGTTCACGAGGCAGTGAAGGATATGCATCCCTTTCTGCTGGTGGTGTCCGATGCATGTTCAGCATTTGTTGCAGTCACCTTCTACCTTGAATCCCGTTGTCTTTAGAGGCAACCAGGCCCCGGACAGCCTGGCATGATGGGGAAGACTCATCATAATACGCCGTAGCTTGTAGTAGCTTCTGTAGTAGCTTCATCATCATGAAAGGTGAGTATTACAACAAATGTGTCAGACATTGTCCTAAAAATGAGTGACAAAAATGTCAAGAAGTTTCATTGTTGCTGTCACATGTTTGAGCCCCAGTTTTCTTGTATACGTGAGCACAAATAAGCCTTCCTTTCAGTAGTCTTTCTTTACAAGGGAAGGATATTTTAACCTCCATTCCTCATTTTTATTCTATGACTTTAAATAACATCCTGGTATTAGTTTTTCTTAAATTCTCCAGGTTTTGGTGGGGTATATATACTTTTTTATTTTTTACTATGGCAATTTTATCCTTCTATAGCTGAAATACTAAGGAAGGACTCTGTGCCTCTGACCTTTTAATCTCTTATGAAATTAGAGGTATCTAACTTATTTGCATGTGAGAAGCTGGGGGTACACAAAAGCTTCGACAGATGTCGAGATGTCATCATCATCATCATCAAAATTTGAAGGGACACTGTATCTAACTTCTGTGAGCTGTTACGTATTGCATTCATCAGTTCATTAAGAAGGCACAGGAGCCCATGTATAATGGACAGTTATGGCAGAACCATTTGTTCTGGAACAGGATTATCTTTCTTGTTCACATTAGCTTTGTGATACGTTTGCTTTTATTTCCATTTCCAAATGCTCTTCCACTCAGACAAAGGTAATGGAGAACCTGAAAGCTGTTCTCCCATCAATAGTTTTCATTAGGAGGCACTTCTGGTATCAAACTTCTTCCATTGTCAGGAGGACTTTTCCTCTGAAATCTGCTTCTTTAGTTCCCAAATTTTGTGAAGGTCTCTCTAAGAAAACTTTGGTCACTTTCTTCTGATATAATTCACAGCCTTACTCATTTAGAATAATGACATTAGATTGGGATGCTCTTTCTTGTATTTAAAGGCAAGTTATTGGGATAATCTACAATGTCTTATGAGGTTACATTTATTAGCAGTATTTCTTATTTATTTCTGGATATTGTGATGAGATTTCCAGCTATTTTTGCATGCATAGTTGTTCATACAAAAAGGGCAAGTGGGCTTCATCTCATCAGATTAAAGGGAAGAAATGTTAAAAATCTTATTCAGAGTTTTAAGAAATCGTAATTTAGAAAAAAACAAGTCAAACAGCAACTCAGACCTGTGTTATGGGTGTTGCCTTCTGGTAGGATGTGGATACACACTTCTTGCCTTCCAGTCTCCAGTGAAGAGGATGATCATTGTTCTGCTTGTTTATGCTGGTTTATTTGAATGATTATATTTAAAATGTAGATCTGGAAGCTGTTGTTACCTTTCTGCATTATGAAAGCAGATACTAGTAGCCTTTCTTCTTTAACCAATTAACGGTAGCCTGCATTAAGGATTTCACCAACAAATATGAATACATACTAAATGAAATAAGAAAATGCTTCTACTGGTAATTTGCTTAAATTTGTTGTATATAGATTGGAGCCTCCACTGGAATACATATGAGGGATTTTCAGTATGGTAAAAAGTCTGGAAACTGCTGCTTTAGGAAGCCACACTGTCTAGAAATTAATCTTTAAATTAAAGACAGGCCCATCTGTGCGCACCACTAAATTGGAATTGGGAGATATAACTCAAGGGTAGGCCTCATGATACTCCTTCTCCAAAGTATAAATTTCACTTGTTTCCACATTGCGAAAACAATATTTTGAACATTAAGGGAAAAAGTGCTTTGTTCCATTGGAAGTTGAAAATTTTACAAGGTACTAAATAAAACAGAAGTTAAAATAGTGTGTTTAGAGACTTTAGTAACTTTAACATTCAAACTGCCTCACTTTAAATAATATTTGGGATAAAATACGTGCTAATTCTAATATACTTATCCATAGGAAAATAATTAAACTTGCACTAGTAGATAAATGAGTGAATGGTCACTTACTATAAATTGTGTATTCCTGGACAAAGTAAATGTAAATTTCCCCAAACATTTCATCTCAGTCACCGTGGACATCTACATTAGTACGAAATAAATATCCTTTGAAGGTATGTCTCCACTGATAAAAGACCAGAGCATGGGAAATGCCTGGTTTAGGTGAGATTAATTCTAGTCTGTTGCTATGGGCTCAAGTTGGTCATCCATAGACAGGTGCCTAACACCATCTTAAATGCCCTGAAGTATCTTAAACATGTACATGGGGCTAGCAGATATAACACAAGAGCTATGGGAGACCAGTGACCTTCTGTAGTAGTAGCAGAACTGCAGGTAGGTTTCCTTAGGGCATCTCAAATGGCTTTAGGTGCCTATAGGAGGTAACTGAATCAAACCAAAGGGATCATTCCATTATAATAACATAAACTGATGACTGAAATCCCCAGAAGTCTTGAACAAACAGAGGTGCTTTCTGAAATTCTGAGAGTGCCAGTACTGTGGCTATCTGGTTTTTCAACTTACACCTCTCTGGCATGCAATAAACCAGATGGTACATTTATGCTTCCTATAGGTGATTCTAAATATGATGGTTTAAGTACCATCCCCATATTCCATATCATTCAGTGCTTGTGCCAGCAGCAATGGCTCTAACGTCTGTGTTCATTCTTATTGGCAATGCTCTTCCCTGACAATTTCCAACCAAACCAAGACAACAGTATGGGATAACAACGCTAGAACTCCTCTGGAAGGCTGTGGAGCACATCTGAGTAATCACTTGTTTAGAAACCTAAACCCATCAGAGAACAGGTCTTGTTAAGGATTCTGACATAGTGTTTAACACAATCTTCCTGATGCTGGATCTGAGCTAATGATGCTTTGTAACTGCTGCCCGTCATTAACTTGTTTCTTCTGGGAAAAATCTGAAACTGCTTCCTAACAGCCTACCTTGTGACTGCAGAAGAAAGTGAATTCTTGTGTTTCCTGCTTCTGAGGCTTGGAGGTCTTGGAGGCAAGCTGGGAAGCAACTTTCACAGTGCAGCTGCCAGCAACACTGCAGAAATCACAGAGACATAGGTTCTTTATCATGGATAATGAGGGAGTCTTCATACTGTGTGGAGTCAAGTTCCTTCTCCTGCTAACTAGCAGATTTTTTTGCAAGATCTTACCTTTGCTAAGTGTCAGAAATAGTGGGCATATTCAGCTCTGGTCACCCAGCACTACTGTGAGAGTGTGTTTAAACATCTCTGTGTTTAAATTTGCAGCTTTAGTGTTACGTTCACGTTGTACTTCATTATGGATGCAGCAATGACTGAGGAAACAGCAAAGAAACTGTGAAGAGGCCGTGCTTATTTGTAGCAGCCTAGGAATTCAGATGACAGCATTAATTATTTATGCTGTAGAATGTCTTCGTTGGCAGGTGGTGGTGTGAGGAAAGGGGGAAGGTCAAAAACCACATCTACTTATATTTTTATGATGAAACAGTAGAAGAAATAAGAAGCAAGCAGTTAGCATGTTTTCAAAATCAAGGAATGGAGTTGCAAATTGGTTACTGCAGATTTTGCTTGTCCCATGCATCGGAAAGTTATGTGATCCTAAATCTAAAACTATCATTATTGAGGACAACTTTTAAGACGGCAAAAAAAAGGCCTAATAAGGACCTCCAGGGACCAGCTTAGTACTTAATAGATGGAAAAGATAGGTCATCACTGGAGATGGCTGGAGTTCCACAGATAATCCTGGCATTGCTTTTGTCCTTTGAATACAGACTGCCATAATCCTCCAAGCAGGACGGAATAAGGCTGTGAAGAAGGATGCTTCAAAATGTCCTGTGAAATAATGGTGAAAATACATACAGATAAGTCACTCCATCTGTTAATACAGCTTTTGTTTCTTTGTTTGGAGGGGAGCCTCTCCTTTGAAAAAACAATTGGAAATGTGACAGTTACAGATGTGACTTTAAAATAAGACAATGAAAAGATATTCGTAAGACATTTGGATATATCCTTGATAGATAGACAGACAGACAGAATGAAAACAGCACATTAGATAGATAGAAACAATAAAAATGGAGATTGCAAATGCTGATAAGAACGTTGCATTTTAAGGAAAGGATTATAATGTTATAAGGTGCTTGGGAATAATACATAGTTTAAGGAATAGCCAGGTAGACTTGAAATTCTTTAGAATACTATTATTTGCTTTTTGTGCCACAATAACATCTAGTGGTCCAAACTGGAAGAGACTATATTGTACCAGATGTCGAGCAATACAAACAAAAGAGAATCTCTTCCCAGAAAAGTTAGATTTCAAGTAGACAGGGTAGAAATAGGTGGGAGGATATGCAGCTTGCCTGGGGTCACACAGCAGCAATTCCTTAATGCTGTGGTCTAGTTGCCCACTCATAAAATTACATAGTCAACAAGTTGTGCATATGTAGACTGAGCTGTCTCAGTCTCAGTGTTGTGTGCAATGGCCTCTAAACCTTTTTTTGTGCTGAAAAAGTGCTGTTCTTTTGCTCAGTGACAGGGGAGTTGACTGTTGAATTTTCTAATAGTTATTTTCATATAATCATAGAATGGTTTGGGTTGGCAGGGGCCTTTAAAGATATAGTCCAACTCCCTTGCCATGGCCAGGGACACGTTCTGTTGGACCAGCTTGCTGACAGCCCTGGCCAACCAGACCTTGAATGTTTCCAGGGGTTGAGCACCTACAACCTCTCTGGGCAACCCATTCCACTGTCTCACCGCTCTCATCATAAACAATTTCTTCCTTATGTCCAATATAAATCTCCCCTCTTTCAGTTTAAAACCGTTACTGCTCATCCTGTCACTCCACTCCCTGACAAAGAGTCCCTCCCCATCTCTCCTGTAGGCCCCCTTCAAGTATTGGAAGGCTGCTATAAGGTCTCCCCAGAGACTTCCCTTCTTCAGGCTGAACAACCCCAACTCTCTAAGTCTGCCCTGGCCAAGGTTATATCTACACTAAAAAATTAAGTGGGCCAGTGCCAGTTTTGTGGCCATAATTGAAATGGCAGAGCACAGTGGGTACTTGCATACCAAAACTCATCTTTCTTCTCCCTTTTCTAAAACACCTACTAAGAACCATTCTTGGCTCACCCTGTCTCCTGAATAACACTCAGCCATCATCTGGTGGGCTGGTTTACAGTGGGTTAGTTTGCACAGCTCCAGAATTACATATATCAGTGATTAATTGCAGGGCTCAGTGTATGCCAGTGTTGGAGCCTGTGACCTGGCCCTCTCCAGTTTACTGGTGAAGATGTAGTTGAGCTGACTAAAACTAAAAGGGCAAGCACCTTACTCTACACAACATTGGTGGCACAGAAGAGAATCACAGCTGGAACTATTGGAGGATCCCCTGCCACGGAAAGGGAAAGAGCAGCATTCTAGCTCCCAGAGGAGTGAACGAGAGGTAAAACTTTTCTCCTTAGAGCTCGCTCATGTCTAAGATAGGCAGCAGGACAGTATTAGAATGACTGTGAGTAATGGACTATTAATTCTCACTTGCAAGATGAGACAATATGGTACCATTTTTTACAGTTATGATAAAATGGAAAAAGTAATTATTACTTTGCCAGTTAGAAAGTAGCTTGTGTTATGGACAAATGATTTGAAAATGTTCTCTATATAGGCAAGAGTGCACAAATGGTACATCTGGACAAAACAAAAACTAAGTCTACCCGTTTCTTAGAAAACAAGGCATTTACAAATTCTTACAAGATCTGTAAACTGCAAAATTTGACATGCCAGAAGAGTTTTTATGGAATGGACATCTACTCAAATGGAGAAGAGGCCAATATAACTGAAGCCTGAGTAAATGATGTCCAGAATCCTTATGGGCTGAGCTTTTATTTAAACAAGGAAAACACGTCATTCTTGTTAACTCTGCATGACTTTTAGCTGGGAAGACCTCTATGTAGGTGAGTATCCAGATGAATACACACATACACAGAGGTAACAGAATTTAAAGGGACAAGAAGAAAAAAGAGAGGTACATCAAGGAGAGGTAAATTAAGTGACACTGACCTGCTGAACCTGTGAGAGACTCAAGATACTTAAGTCAGGAGTTATTCTAGAAAATATAATTCTCTACAGATTGTAACTGCAATCCATATATGGAGCGTGAAGCTTGATAAGAAATACAAGCCAAGGGTATTTTCTCAGTCATTATGGATGATGTAGCTACTGCACCACTGGTACAGTACCAGTTTCTATTCTGCAGTGCACTGCTAATCACTCAATGCTCGGTTGGCAGACTGAATGAACCAGCTGCCAAAGAGACATCTTTTCATTCCCTGTGCTTCCTGAGCTATGGTAGAGAGGGGAGTTTCTCCAGTGCAGGAGCTATTTAACCCAAGCACCCTCAGCTCTGGTAAACTTTGGGTAAAACAAATTGAGAGCTAGGAATTAGAAGCTGAGGTTGCTAAGTATGCTGGCAGTTGTGTTAACAGCCATTTCCTCGGCTGGATTTTAAACATTATTAAAGGAAGGCATAAAAAAAAGCTTGTTTTTACTGCTATCAGGTGTGCAAGAATGCAAACAGAGGCTGTTTTCACCTGCAGCCTTGCTAAGTCGATGGCAAGATTCCCTTTGCTCCCAGGGCAGTTCAGCAAAGGCCTGTGGCTGTCACTTAGCACTCTTTGTCCGTGCATTATGCAGCCAGCCTTCTCCTCAGGAAAAGCTTCAGAAATGCCTGGGCAAAGCAGAATAATCCCATCAAATACCTCTTGCATCCCATACACTACATATAACGAACAGACGTGTTTCAGTTTCCACTTCCATGCTGCAGTAGCGTATGGGTGTATTGGTTTTTGATGGCAAAAGATATAACAGGAGGAATGGTGACCACACAGTTGTGAAATTCATGTGTCCCAAGGGCACTAAACTTTGCTGGGTGACACTGACATAGTAAAATCTTAGAAAAAAAATTGTACAGGTACAGCTTCGGAAAGGAATGTGAAACATACCAGTCTCAGGACTGGTAGCTGCACTTCTTCCAGTGCAAGATGGCCAGGCTTGAAAAGTGTCTTTTGGTCCTAAAGCTTCTATCAGCCCTGGGCAGTGGCACGCCTTAAAAATGATGCTGTGTTTGCATCTATTTCGCCATATTGACTATGCAGTAATAAAAAGACTGTTGAATCTTCCGTAAGTAACATAAGAAGAGAGCAGCAATACTAATGCAGGTGAGGCCTCTCTCTTGCACTTGCTTCCAGGGATGCACAGTGAAATGGCTTGATAAATTAGAAGCTTTTGTGAACAAGCCATAAACAATACTTAACCCTATATTTTTATTAAAAGATCTAAATATACTTCAACAGATTATTTTTGTCTGACAGAGCATACCTCCTAAACAATCCCATTCTGGGTAGCTGATGGAGGAAAATAATTGTTCCTATAACCTAAATAAATCTGTTCTCGTGCCAAAGCTATAGAAGACAAATCTTTATTCAAATACATAGTGAAGTAATAAACCTGTTTAAGAGACAAATTTAATGTTTGTTGTGACTATATATTTGCAATAATTGTTTATATTTTTATTTTAGTAGTGGTTTTACTAGAAAGAAGTTTGTTCCTTAAAAAAATCTTATTAATTCCAGCAAGGAGTAAAGAATTACAGTAGTGTTCCTTGTGGAACTGTTCTTCATAGATTTGTTTTTTTGTTTCAGTCTTGAGAACAAAACAACATGAAATTATGCAGCAATACTATAAGCAGCAAAAGAAAGGAAAGACCTATTTGATTGGATCCAGGCATAAATTTCTAGAAGTAATGATAAGAGCCACACCATTTACTGTTTTTTTGTAAAAAGAGAATCAGGGCTGCCCTATTATGTTATCTTTGTACTGCATCAAACACAACAACTGCTTGATCCATAGCTGGTTCTTGTAGGCACAGTCGCAATTCACTTTAGCATAAACCATCTTATTGTTAACCTTCAAAAGTACTTAGCCACCTTAGTCACAGTTTGAAAAGATTGTTTTGGTGGTCAGACTGTCCAATATACATTCTGTAACTTGTGTTCTCTGAACCTCCACACCTACAAGTCTGTGTTGTGTGAAGGCTGTTAATTCCAGGTGTTCAGAATCCCCTCTAGGTAGATACTTTATGATGCCTAAAGTAGATTATCCTGGACTGACAACTGCATTCCTTCGAGAGCCTTGCTGGGGTCTTTGGGTGGAAGCATCAACGTCCTTTGCTCCCTCTGCAGACAGTAGGAAAGTTTGGGTAGAAACCAATAGCATCTAGACTTTTAGGTAACAAAGGGTATATATGGTCTTTTGAAGTTGTTCTTCCATACCAAAGTGAAATCTTCTAATCAAAAGCGTTGGTTAGTTTTTGGCCTCTCTTCTTCTAGAGCCAGCTTGTATCAAACCATGTTATAAATTGCTGATTTGATTTTTTTTTTCTATCTTATCACCAGTTCTGGCACTAAATTTCATAAGTATTCGGGTATTTGATCATTGCTAGTATTTAAGTTTTGTAGCTTGAATTATGGTGAGGTGGTGAAATGATGGCAAACCCCTTCAAGCATCAACAGTTATATAGCAGTTTTTATGGCAGTATGGCTTATGCTATATTCAGAAAAAAACCCCAAACCCATTAGTATAAAGGGTCTCCTGACAGCTATAACTCATCTACACTTCTGTTTCACCAGGTTGTTCAGGGCAGTGTCCAGTTGGGTTTTGAGTATCCCCCCTTGTCTCACCATTTGTATCATCTGCAAACATGCTCAAAGTGCACTCTGTCCCATTATCCATATCATTAATGAAGGTATTGAACCGTATTGACTCCACTATGGACCCTGGTGTTACACCACTAGTGACTGGCCTCCAGTTGGTGTTTGTGCCACCAATTAAAACCCCATCAAACCCAGCAATTCAGCTTTTTTTTTGATCCATCTCAGGGTCTACTTATCAAACCTGTACTTTATTAGTTTGAGGATGTTATGGGAGATAGTATCAAAAGCCTTGCTAAGGCCAAGGTAATAAATATGCACTGTTTTGCTGTTGTCCATTGAGACAGTCATTTCATTGCAGAAGGCTGAGTTTGGTCAAGCATGATTTCCTCTTCATAAATCCATGCTGACTACTCCCAAACACCTTCCTGTTCTTCATGTGTTTGGAAGTAGTTTCCAGGTACATCTGTTCCATCATCTTCAAAAGGAAGAAGTTGAGGCCAGCTCCTCCATTTTAAGAATAATTCAGACCTCCTTGTCAGACTAAGTTTTAAATCTGTTTGCTTTTAATAAAGAAGAGGTATGACAGACTGATTTTTTTTCATTTCTCAAAAACAGCAAATAATTTCTATTTTTTTTCCTGATTTCACAACAAATCAAGAAATTCTTAAGTCCAGCAGCTTCAGAAGATAAAAGAAAGCACAAACCCCACCGTTGCCCATGTGGTATCATCTGGGAATGGTGATTTGGTGATTCCCTTTCTCCTTCCTCATTTTCCTCCCTGTTGTCCTCCTTTCCTCCCATTTCCCACCCTTTGCCCCTTCCCCCCCGTCCCTTTTTCCTCTCTTCCTTTATTATATCTGAGCTTTGCCTGTAAATATTTGAACCAATTTGTAGCTGAGTAATATGCACTTTGAATTCTTACCTGAACATTTTTTTTTTTCCTTTCTGTCCTGGAAGGGAAATTACCAAAGCAATGTTTTTATGGCTAACATCAGAAGAGACTTGAGACAATCATGCTACAAACTTCCAGACCTCCAAATATTTAGTGCAGGGAGCTCCCCCAGAGTCAATGGATACTCCATAGGCAAGGAAGCGAAAGGCTGTTCCTTGAAATTACAAATGGAGTTGATTAATGCCATCGATTTTTGATTTAAACTGATTCAGTAATGTGAGAAAAACGAATTGGTTCCTTGGTGGTATACAGCGTAAAGCTGTAGATAGCACAATATCTGAGTAATAGGCACCAGAAACAGATATCATTGATGGCATAATTATGCATTTACTGTAGTTTCAGATTTATCAGCACATAAAGTACATGGATTACTGCATGTTCCACAGTGTTAACACAGTTAGGGCAATTTGATTTCATCTAAACATATTAAAATCAATGCTCAGTGTTTCGTTTAATTTCAAGCATAAATACTACCAAGGGTTTTCAAGATGTGGAAAGCAGTTTCTTAGTGAAATGCATATTTCATAGCATGTGTCACTTGTCCATTATTTGGCTGCAGAGTGATATATCAATTGAGAAAGCTGGTAACGAACCACAAGTCACTCAATGAAGCATCAAATAACAGTAAATGAGAATTTTTTGCTGTCAATTCAAATTCAATCAAAAGCAGCTCACTTTATTATTTTATACAAAGTTACAAAACTGCATTTGGAATTTATTCTCTTTCCTATGACCTTTTGTGAGTTTTTTTCTTTTAAAATGTAAATTACTGTAAATGCAGCTTCCAGTTTCAGGAGTATTTAACTGAAGACTACTATTCTAGCTACATCAGAAGGTGTTGTGGGTTGTTTTTTTTTTTTTAATACAAATGCTTAATATCTGCTGTGATTATGGCATTTACATCAAGGTCTATCTATTGCAGATCTTTCCTGTTCTGGTTTCTGCTATTTCTGCAACAACTACATTTTTCTCTCTCTTAGTGTTTCTAATTACCCTTCTGGTAATCTCCATGCCTTTCTTCTATTTTTATCCTCTTCAGCTCTTATGTGCTTTTTCTCATTGCTGACCAATCTTACCTTCTGACTTTCCTGTCACTACCAATGCACACAGTTATCCATCTGATCCTTGAAATAGTAGCAATGAATGACATACATTCTTGCCTACTCAAGTATTGCCTGTGCATAAACCACAATTTTACAAGTTCCTTATGTATTAAATCCCTCTGGCTCATGTATGTGTGACTTACACGCATCCTTTTTATATTGTTTCACAAGAAGATGTGTATATGATGAGCATCACTGGACTTCCACTGTATGTAATGTGAAAAAGCAGAACAAGTGCATGATGTTCCTACTGTTACTAGAACCAGAGGGAATTCTGAAACCTAAAAAGAGCTGAAGCTGGGAGACTAACAAATGGCAAAGAGTAGAATATAGATGTTTGGGATTAGGTCTCATATTTATGATATTTAACCCTTTATAAAAGAATTGTTATGTAAAGAGGGTCATCTTCAAAACATTTTCACTTCTAGAAGCCTTTGATGACTATGGATGCTGTGACTGGAAATTATTGATCATCTTTGGTATTAAAAATTCTTCAAGCAAATGTCATTTGAGTAGGTCAGAACAAGTAGAACAAAACCTACTGTATATAGCAGTTTAATATGTTATGTTGTAATGCTAAAGCATTCATTAAAACAGTCTATTTAAGCAGAGAGAAAATGTAACAGTTGTTTTGAAGCTTTGATCCATTTTTGATTTGTTCTCTAAATGAAGTTTAAAGTGAGTAATGAAAAGTGTCTGTGGCAGGAGTTTGCACAGGCAGAAGTACTGTACAGAACTGATGACACCAATTCACCACCTCTGGAGTTTAAAACATGGGAAACACCTGCAGGTTGTGGTTTGAGCACTTTCTGAATGTCCTATGGTCTTAGTTCTTTAACTCCTTCCTGCTCACAGAACAGTAGTGTAATCCAAGTTGGAGGGGATGCTCTGGTTTAATTCCCCACTCGACACAATTCAGCTGCTTGGGGCCAGGTCCACTCAGCCTGAGCAAACTGCCTCAGCCTCCTCTTTGTATTGTGAACTCCAAGGCCTCAACTGTCTTCCTGGCCCCTCACTAGACTTGGTCCAATATGTCAGTATCTTTCTTTTACTGGGGAGTCCAAAACTGAACATCACTCCAGATGCAGTCAGAGAAGTGTCTAATGGTGAGGAATGATCATGTCCTTTGACTTGCTGGCTACAATTTTACCGGTACATCTCAGTATGCAGATGGTCTTCATCTCTGCTGACAAATGCTCAACTTATTGTCTACCAGAATGACTAGATTATCTTTTCCAAAGCTGCTTTTTATCCTGTCAGCCCTCTATACAGATCCATGGAGTTATTCTGTCACAGGTACAGGACTTTGCAGTTTTCTTTACTGAACTTTGTGAGATTTCTTTCAGGCCCTTTCTTTAGCCTCTTTAGATCCCTCTGAATGGCTTCCCTCCAGCATATTGACTTCCTGTTTTGAGGTCATTCATGAACCTCATCGTCTGGGATGTTAATCAAGACGTTATTGGGCCTAGAATGAAGCCTTAAGGAATGTTCCTTGTAACCAGATGCCTCTTGAATATTGTACTGCTGGTCACTACTCTTTCAGTCTGGCCACTTTTTAATATCCAGTCGTATTTTCATGACCTAGATGTCCAGTGTACTTCACACTTCTGATCTGAAAATCTTGGAGTTAGGATTTTGTGGAGTTTAGGCTGAGATCCTCCAAAGCTCTCACATAATAACAAAAAATATGCATATATGAATAGCAGCCCCAAAACAGAATAAACCCATTTTACACCATATGGAGATATGGTGTAATTCTAATGAATGGCCATGCAGGGTGGGGATGGGTGAATTAAAGAGGAAAAAGTGTTTTATTTGTATTTCTGCCATAATACGCTATGCATCACAACTGTAATTTTCTTTGCATTAGCAATGATAAAGTTGTCACTGCTTTTATTACACTGAAAATTAGTGTCTGATTTTTCTTTATTTGTGCAAAACTTTTTCAAAAGTGGTTAGCGGAAGTACTTCCTATAACACTCTATAACATTGAGCTGTTTTCTGCGTAGCAACTGTTTACAGCATTTGAACTTCCTTGCTTATTTTGATGTAGTAAGTAGCAATATTTATAGAGTATATGTCAATGGTGGATTTAATTTTTTTTATTTATTTTGCAGTTTGACCATGTACATTTTTGCAGTTTTTCAGTCTACATAGTTTTAACCACAGATTTGTTAAAATCAGGCCAGAGAAACACAACAACAAATTACCTTAAGACCAGGAACCAAGGGACTAAGGGAGATTGTCTTCTACCCTTAATATGCAATGTAAGCACAGCAGTGGTATAATATCTTTTCAGTTACAAAGGTTCACACTCTAGTTTTTTGTTGTTTTTTTTTTTTTTGGGTTTATTAAATTCTGGTATAGGAAGAAAAGTAGAAAGTTGAATTTCCAGCACTAATATGATTTTTATTCTTTATTATAAAAGTTTCCCCTTTTGTTTTTTTTTTTTTTTTTTTTTTTTTTTTTTTTTTTTTTTTAACAGTGTGCAACTGTTCACTCCCTGCAGGGATGTATTGGCTAAATACTTTATTTAAAACTAACCCATTTTATGGAGACTTTTCAAGTTAATTAGGAAAACAACAACAAGATACAGACTCTACTATTTTTAAAGCACTAGTACTTAAAAAAGGAAGTATATCTGTGCTGTATTATTTATTAAATTATATTTTATGATTTTTCGGTGTGAACAAATCAGAATCGACTGTTTTGCCAATACTAATTCCCTACTGGAACATCTCACAGTGCAGTCTCTTCCAGGGACAGGTCCAGTTCCTTAGGGAAGTAAATAACTCAATGATTTACTGATAAAGCCACCCAGTATATATATATCATCCATGTCTCATACATCACTGTCACAGGCAACAGCTTGCCTTGCTAAGTGATTCTGTGTTGCTCTTTTTGGAATTCTTTCTACTGTAACCAGTTAATCCTACAAAACCCACATAATTTTGCTCAAGCTTGTATGAGTGGATTCAGTTTTGAAATGTAATTCTATAAACTTGAATACAATGGTTTTCTTTGTGAATTTATAGATGGCTTATGACTGAAAAAAATGTTGGTAGCTGTCAGTAATTGTGCTGTGGATTCTCCTCATGCATTTTAGGATGATTCTCCAAATCCCTTAGAATCTTCAAAGGTTTCTGCTCTGCTCCAAATTCGAGGAGTACCACTTACATTTTAAAGATTAGGTATAAAGCATGAATAATCTAAGGCTATATCTAAACTTCTGAATAAAAGTCAGGGATTTCAAACACATAAGATGTGCCAGTTTTGAGACTACCCTTTTGAAAAACTCCATGTGCTAGCTAGAGATGCTTGCCACCTTGTCAATAGCTCTTGCAGCAAAAGTTATGATCAAGTTCAGAGAGATTTACAGATTATTTATAGTTCAGAATTGCTTCAAAGAAATGTTGCCCTGAATTTGAGAGGGACTACAATTGCTGATCTCAGCAATAAGACTTGGATTCACATTACCTGAAGGCACTACATGGACCTACAGCAAGAACACCCTAATCAAAATCCAGGATCTGAGTCTACTTTTCTTGAATTCTGCTCTCTGACAAAAACAAGGATGAAGTCATAATGTTTTCTACTTACCAAAATTCATTCAGTGTTGTTATTTAATTGCATCCAAGAATGGTAGCGTGGCTGTATCCCACCTAACGCCAGGTATTCCTTTAAAACGCCTGAACTGAGAGTGTAGTCAGAGGCTTCTTATACTGTCAGAGGGGAGATGAGGCCCTCCAGGAGGCAATTCAGATCATCTGAGTAGAGGCTCAGTCCTGGCTTGTGGCTATGGCCTTCTAAACTCAGGAGCACTGAGATAAATGCCTCTCCAAGACTTACACACTCTCATCTCCACTGGGAACAGGAGTATCTGGATTGCCTGAGCCAATTTGGATTTGTTTTTACATCCCTGAGGGACAGTTTTGGTAATCTAGGAGAGATGGTGCAAAGGGCAGTTCAGGCCCTGAGTCTTTTCAATTAAACACATCAAGCATACTAAATAATGTGTGTTGTTTTTATCTGAGTTTCCCTCTTGTTATCCTCATATAGCATTGCTTACAACTTGAAGAGGGAAAGATTTACTTTTATACTACAGTAGATCCTTTATGCTGCCTCCCCCATCCCTTGAGGAACCCCCCTAACAAAAAACTGCTTGACAGTTCTCCTAAGCTGCCTAAATCCTAGGGATACCCTATTTCTTTGACACCGAGGGTTTTGGCACCTCTGTCTATCCTTACATTTCTGAGGCATAAAAAATAAGAGAAGGCTAGGAGACCAGGCTGAGTGCAGTGCCCCAGTTGTCCACCCCGTTGAAATACTGGCATGTTCCCTGGACCCATTTTGGACCCATGGGGTAAGGTGTCCCCAGACATGTCTTTTCGAAGATCCTAGTTCTGAGCACTGTGGGCTGGAGTCAGTTGGTGCCATTTGACCTTGGACCAGGGATTGCTTGATGGCCTCTTTTTTTTTTTTTTTTGCTTCCTTTTGACCACAAAACATTCCACATTCCACATGAAATTCAAGGTTCTGCCCCTGCTTCCAGTCCTGATAAGTATGTTCAAAATGGAAACACTTTATCCACACCTGCATCAATGCGTTTGCTTTATTGGGGGGATATTTAGCATGTAACTGACCTCACATGAGCTGTTCTGGCTAAAAGCCTCCTCTGGGGTTGGTTGGACCAGGTAGACCTTGAGTAGAGTAACATCCCCATGAAGGTAGTGTCATCAGAAAGGAAAAAAGAGGATATTTGGTGGAGAATATATTTGTCCTTAGGTTGGCATTTTACCTGCTTATAAGATATCTAGTTTTATTATTATTTTAAAGATAATCAGCTAAAAAGCCATGATTGTTACATTATGGTAGACATTTTTTGAGTGTACGTTGAGTGCTGAAGGTTGTTGTTAAACTGTTTGGGACCCATTTGTGGTGCCTTCTCTTGTGCAGGATCACTTTCTCCACAGATGGTTTTGCTGACATCAGAATGAAATAAGGTAAAAGTGAGAGCAAATAACACAACAGTATTTGGCTCCGGTCAGAAACTTTTGCTTTTACAGACTCTGCTCTCTAAAACCATTGATAGCTCTAAATCAACAACAACAGAAAAAAAAAAGGGAGCAAAACAGATTTGTTGCTGTGTTGAAGATTACATAGAGCAAGTAGTAAACCCTGAAGGGATGCTTCCCCTTTGATTGACTGATAGATAAGGAGAGAGCTTTCAGTCTTCATTAAAAAAAAAAAAAAAAAGAAAATGTAAAAAGCCCCAGACAGTTTCAACTGAGTGGGTGAGTATAGCTTGGTGTTAGATGTAAGCTGATACTGGAAATGTATTTGGAAGGACAAACAGAAGGGCACATCTCTTCAAATAGAAAGGGGAGCTAAAGTTGGTGGTTTTTTAAATGATATTTTAAAACCAGAATCTAGAGACACTTGAAAAATATATTTGTAGTTTGGGCTCATGTAAATTCTATTTTTAAATATCTCTGAAAATATATTTTATTCTAGGTACGTATCTTTCAGACAGGAATTCTGTTTGCAGCATATTTTTCTTTAAAGGGTTTTGCATTTCTGCATAAAAAGCTTATTAATTATTTGTAACTGCTTGTCATCATATTCTGATAATAGAGGCCTGCTTAAGGATAATAACTACCACATCCCTATTTTGGGTCATATAGATAATATATATGTATATATACATATATACATACACGATTCTTGGTGCAATATTACCCAAAGCATCTCCTTTCTCCCTGTACACAGGACCAAAAGTGCAGGCACATCATTTATTGATAAGACAAAAAGAATGTAATGAAATTATCAATGTTCTTGAATTAATTATGAACATGATTAAGAAAGCTAAAATCTCAGGAGCCAGGATCTCATTACCCATTCAGTCTTAGGGATTGCTTTCATTCAGCAAGGCAAAAAGGCTTTGAGCAGTCCCACAATTGCCTTAGTCTCATTTATTTGTGGTAGTATTAAGGTTTATTTGTTTTCTGGTTTGCACTTCTTCTGAAATTATTTCTCTTAGTTTATTCATTTAACAAAATGTTCCTTCCTGTGCCACAGAAGAAAGTGCCTATAAGGCCTACATAGGTTCTTCAGTCTGCAAACCTCCCTTTGAGAACATTTCTTTCAACTCACATTGCTGGAGCTCCTAAATATCTTTCAAGGTAAGTCGGAGAATGTAGCCAAAAAAGTTCTTTCAGATTTATGTCTGCAGCTGTACTACAGTACTGTCTGATTCCCATTCAGCTCGGAGCCTTAATGACATCATTATTACGCTGTCTGAACCAGATTTAACTTGGAGCCTGCACTATATTGTTGCTTATCTTCCTTCCTTATGTGGGAGATTCAGCGTTACTTTGCTTAAAAAATAATAATGAGCAGGCGACGGTGTCGCAGGGTTTCAGATTCTAAACTTTCAAAAACTGGGGAGACCGAATCAGTGCTGGATAGATGCAAGCATGTCTCTTTTAAATTAATTTCTGAGTCTTAAGAAATTACAGTCGGGTGATGCTCTTCTGTGCACGATTGTCTGAATGAGGAGGGTGCTGCGCAGCTGCTTTATTTGCAGAGGCAAAATGCACTGTATTACTTAACAATTTTGACTTTTCCTCTTTGCAAGGCCCTTCTGAATTTTTTTGTTATCGCAGGGTTTGCCCCCGGATGAGTGTGCTGAATGATGGGGCATAATGATTAAATTCTGGCAGTAACCCTGCAGAAACAATGCACTTAACGATTTTGAAAAACGGAAATAAAATCTTGTTAGCTCAAGAAGCAGAGATCTAACAGACTATAGGCTTTTTTGGTGGTTTTTTTGTTGTTGTTGTTGTTCTTCTATTAATAGAAGTTTGATATGTCTTTTTTTTCCTCCTTTTTTAATATTGTTTCTGGTTTTTATGTTCAAAAAGAAGAGAGGAATCTGTAGCCCTATATTTGGTACAAGCTATTATCTACCAGAATAGACCAAGGACAGCAAAGAACATATTTTAGATTTAAATAACTGCTGTCTGTGACAAACGAGAAAGATTGATTCCAGTTGTTTTCTCCATAATGCTTTGATATAGTATTTTAGTGCCTTTCCTAATCTCAGTTAATAAATATAAACAAAATGCAAAGCAATTAATTTTCTCAGAGTATGTACATCACCTAAATGGGACAGTCAGGCTGAAAAAACAATGATAATGCCTTTCCTCTCTCTTGGTAACCTTGAAATGTAGGATTACATTTACAGCCTGGAACAAAAAGCATGTACAAATGCCACTGCTCCTCTGTTCCTGCAGGTCTGCAGACCTACCAAATGACAGTGCGTTTAAAGAAATAAATTTAGAGGAACTTTTGTTAAAACTGACAAGTGAAAGTCATTCATACTGCTGCCATACACATCGCATGGCAATTAGAAAATAATATTCCTCTTTTTTTTTTTTTAAGATTCAGAGATGTGGGTTCTTTAAATTTATGTCTAAATGAAAGATTTTACCCTCAATACAAATCTTTGCTGTCTACTTCAAGATTTCATATTTTATTTAAAAAATAGCTATTGAAGATAATTTGACATACTCTTAAAAACTATACTCCATCGCTCTGGGCCTGGTTTTAGCTTTCATTTTGATGACAACTTTGCAAGTGTTAAAGCCATATATGATATAAAGAGCATATATTCTATTCCTGTATCAGACAGAAGGAAAAAAAAAAAAAAAGGTTTTTCTCCCTTTAAAGACTTTTTTTGAAAAGGTACTGAATTTAAAGCTTTTTAATTTCGTCTCTTTCTGCAGAACTGAAAATATCTCTGCCTGTTTTGATATTTCTGTCCCATACCAGACTTAAAAAACAATATTCTGTAGATCCAAGAAATTGATCAAGTTACAGAGCAGTTTCCAGTTTTATCAAGACAGAGAAGTTCAGCAGCATATTTTTAGGTGTCGTCTCTCCCTTTAGCACTTGGATATTTTCTGATGCTCAAGAAAAATAGTTTGGAGGATCAAATTTATTATCAAATAAGAAATGTATAGCTACCAATAAAGGCAGGAGTAAATAAATAGATTGTCACCTGTATGATATGAACCTAGAAAATAAACCTATTTCTTTAAACTCTGTTATCATAAGAAAACACACTGTTTTGTTTTATTAATGTTGCAATATATTTCTAATACAAAATTCATGCTGATTTGGTTATCTCAAAGAGTTCACGTTTGCATAAAGCTCTGTGAAAGCACTTACTGAACTAAAATTACACAGTTTAATAGGAAATGTTTAAATCAAAGAATCAGTAGGAATGTAACCTTTTGCATTTGTGGAGAATAGTAAATCGCACTAATTAAAATAGTTCAAATGTGTAAGAGTTTTCATTTGGTCTTTGGACCTTTGTAATGAAGACAAAACCAGCAATGCTGACTTTCTGTGTGTTTATCGTATCCTAGATTTTTCGTGATTTGTGGCAGGGGAATGGATTTGGACTGAAGGTGGGGAAGTGCGTGCCCAGTTCGGGTCCTTGGGGAAGGGTTGTGGAAGGATTACAAGGTCAGGCACTAAACGAGCTCTGAGAAAATTGCTCTTTCGCACGAGAAACAAGCTGCTGGCTTACTAGAAGCTGAATTTCTTTTTTTCTTATTCAGAAGAATAGTCCAGAAATAAAGGTAATGTCTCCAAAATAAGTCACGAGGGAATCCAAGAAGTTCGAGATCCTCAAATTACGCGTGCCGATTATATGTCATTTCGATCCCATTAACTCCTGAGACACAAGGGACTGACTGTTGCGATCAATAATTTAACTCAAACTGACTTTGGAAAGAGCAGGATCAGGCCCAAGATAATTATGAAGGTGACCATTTAGTACAAACGCTGAAGTTAGTAGTGAGAGGGTGTCGTCCATGCATAATGTTTATGCACTTTTGTAATCTCTGGAAGTGCTGTGTTTATCTGGTGGGTCTCTCCTGGCCAGGAGCCGATTGACATTTCACAGCTGTGTCAAACTGAGTGCAGTAGGCTGGTTTTTTTTTTGTGTGTGTCTTTCTAAACACTAATCAAAAAGTAATGCTTAGAGACCTCTGTTATCTAATTACTGGCAAAATTAGCAAATCACCATTTAAATAAATTACATTTGCAGTGTTTTAAAACTGTATTTAAAATCCCTTCATGCCAAAAAAAAATTTACACTTGAAAATGATTTTTTATTTTAAGTTGGGAGGGAATTTCCATTGATATAAAGTAAGTGAAAACACTAAGAATTTAAATAGCTGTAGCTTGCTAAACTACTAACTGATAACATAATATTTTCATTTTACTTTTGGAAGTTCAAGAGAAGTTACAATTACATTTTCCATTGCAAAGAATAAAAACATGTTCATAAGCAAATAAAATATGAAGACTCTCTTCCAATAAGTGTTTTGCCAGAAAATTTCAGTGTATTTAGATATTGACTTTTATAAAAAAAATAAATTTTCAGACAACTTGACAGCAAGCTATTTCAGACAGACTCCTTCAAATTCTTTCTGCATAGAGTGTCCTAGTTTTGTTCAAATCTGTGTTTCCAAGAATATTTAATTTTACTGTTGAAAAGTATTGTATCTTTGCAGAGTAACAAGCTTCTAGTATCTGGGACTTTTTTTTAGGGGGGGGTGGGGGACTTAAGGCATTGTAGTGTTGCCTCCTCATCTCTGCTGCTGCTGCTGCTGCTCAGATTCAATGCGTATCACATCTAGCAGCACAGAAATAGTTTGCATTACTTCCAGAAGAAACAATTTTGCGAGGAGGTCAGCTTTGTTCTGAACGGGTTAAACAGAACTACCTGCTTTAGATTGATTTAAATCAGTAATGGATCTGCTCATAAAGCTGCTGTTACTAGATATTACACTGCTATCTTAGTCCTTTGATAGCCCCGATAAGAAGTGCTTACCACAGAGGATGCTCCTAAAGGACAGATATTGTTTCCTGTACCTCAGGGAGTAAAACGCCATACTGCTGGATCAGGAACTTTTACTAACAGCAAGTAAATTCAGGCCTTATCAAGTTACAGCACAAACTGCACTCATGTTTTATTATTCTCATTAGAGATTTAAGGACTAATTCCAGTTGTTAGCGCTTAGCAGTTTAATGTTTTCCATAGATAAGAATTAAGATTCTTCCGGGGGATTTTTTTATTTGCTAAAGCTTGCAAAATATAACATCGTAATGCACTTACTTTGATGTAATACAACTGGATTTCCTAAACGTTTTTAAGGGATAGGGTTTTAAAAATTTAAATCTAATAAATGAATTTTTCAACTCCAAAATACACTAATTTTCAATCAACTGGGGTTTTTAGAGCTAAAAGAGCCCAGATTTTGCTTTGAAAAAAGTGTGATACCAATATTGTTAGTCCTTGAGCTTTTCTGTGTATCACTAGCGCTTTCAAATAGATGCAGATCAACAAAGGTAAGTTAAGAATTTCAGCATGCAGAGAATTTTTAATTGAACCAACTTCTTACAAACCCTTCTGTACAAGCAATGAAGTTGATATGTTTGAGTCAGAAAAAGAGGAAATATGGGTTAACCGTGTTCCTTCTGAAATGACATATTCAGAGAGATAGTAAATCTTAAATTTTCCACCCATTACTTTCTCAAGAGATTCATGAAGATATGAATTGAGCGATGTGAAACAAATAATGATATATTTGCATTAGGCTCGTGAAGGTAATGATGTCAGAGGAATGAATCTGTAGTTTTGCATGATAAGGTGACTTGAAACGGGACCTGGGGCTTCAATTACCTCAGCTTTCTAAGTTTAACTTGCTTTGAGAAATCAATAGTCAGGATCTTGCAGGTGGGTTTCAGAGCTGTGGCAGCGCCACTGATCACAGCTATAGTTATGGAAAACACTTTTGCCCCCAAAACTCTGATATATCTCGTCAGCTTTTGGAAATTAAGCATTTGCTCTCCCATCACTTGTCAGTCTCCATGTCTCCAAGTCATTCTCTCAGGTCACAGACATTGTAGATACTGCAGACTCAATTAAAATGACCTTGCAGCTTAGGAAATTCAGTTTGGCTAATTAAGTCTAGTTATCTAAATAATTAATATAATTTACTATAATCCATCTGGATGCAATAATTTCTAGTCTTTACATGTTATAAAATTTATAAAATTTTGGTGTGTGTGTGTGTTGCAGTTGTTGCACTTCGTAAGGTTATGTTTCTGGTGGATTCCTCTTTATATTTTCTCTCCAACTTATTGGGTACATCCTATTTGAAATGTGTTCCTTGGTAATATTACCTCATAAAGGCAGGCCATGTAAAAGCCTCACAGCTAATCAATAATAATTGTTGTTAGTAATGATTATTGATTAGCTATGACATTGCATTTGGAAGCCATTTTTTTATGGAGTAGCAATACCAGGAAAAATAGGATAAATCCCATTTACTTGGAGACGTGTTTCCAGAAAAACTTTTAAATAGCTGTATTTGTGTATTGTTTTTAAGTTGGGCTATACAATAGCTAGTTCCTTAGATAGCTTACTTTTTTTAACAGGTGAGGCTTGCTATTGGTACACTTCGCTTTCATGCAAAATTGTTTTCCTCTGGTAGCTTCCTTTTGAAGTTTAGGGTTATACTCACAGTCATGTTATTGGGTGTAATCCTCCCCCATATAAAAAATAAATTTATTATGAGGATCTCCCATTAGATATCTTGGAAAACTTACATATAGCTGTTCTGTGTCCAAAATGCTGTTCAGTAGATTTTCCAAAGCACCCAGGTAACAGCTGGCGCAGGCCATGTGCCAGCCTTGACAGCCCATATGCTCTCTTTAGTGCTGTAATTATCTCAACACAAAACTCTGATAACCCAGTCTACAGGGTCCAGTTTCACTAGGTTAAATTGACTCAGTGGCTTTGTTAGTAAGTTCCTCTGGCACAGTAAGAACTTCATCAAGACTTTAAGTATTGTGGCAGGCTTGGAAAACCAATATGACTGCTAGTTTCAAGACAGGTGTCTTATTAACCCTAGGAGATTGTAGGTTTCAGTTCATTATAGTGGCACCCAGCAGCACTACTACAGTTAAAGGTCTGTCATTGTTTCCATTATATGCCCTCCTTTTCCAGAAGACTTTCTGATTCCTTTGGTTTAGCCTGCTTTGGGCTACACTTTGGCATATGACTCTGCAGCCTGGAGGCATTTTTCTTCTCTTTCAACAAAATTTGATAAAAATTGCTTTAGTTGTGGTAGTTGTGGGGTTTTTTTTCTTTTTTCTTTTTTTTTTTTTTTTAATTAGAATTAGAGGAAAAATAAGAGTTTGCTTATTTTTTATACTACTTTCAGCTTGAAAAGGCTGTGAATATTTTTCTCTCTAAAATAAACACTTTGAGTGTCATGACTTTGTGTGAGCCTCTTAAGTCAAAAAAGAACATAGACAGGATAAATTAAGATCTACTGTATTCTGCACTGTGAGCTGTAGGAACAAAATTGAGTGAAGGTCAGTACCACAATTTTTTTTTTTCCCAAGGAGTCTGTATGGACCAGAAGAGTGTATGTTTTGGTTTAGTTTTAGGTAGTCCTGCAAAGAGCAGGGAGTTGGGTTCAATTATCCTAATGAGTCCTTTCCAATTGAGGTATTCGGTGGTTCTGTGATTCTATGTTCAGTTGTGTGAGTTTATCCAAAGTTTCTTCTGACACTGTTGTGATGCCTGAGCCACAGTTGAGCGAAGAGAAAATAACAGACTTATGGTTTCTGTCTGACTTGTGAGCTGCTGGTGTTGGCTCAATTCGTTGTGAAGAGGTACTCACATCACTACTGGAGGCTTGGATAGTCCCCTCGTAGTGGCTAATGCACGCGGGTCTCATCCAAAGCCAAAAGGAGTCAATTAAATCTTTCCATTAGGCTTTTGATCAGGCACTTAGTGGATGTGAATTAACTAGGGGTGATCTCTGTGATTCAGAGTGATGAGGGGCGAGCATGGGGAAAGCTGAACTTTGTCTGCCTAGTGCAAGGAGAAGCCGAAAGCTGCTTGCCTTGTTTTTTCAGAGCCCTTATTGATTCTCCCTGGGTGAAGAATCCTCTTCTTCACATGGGTGAGGTAAATTACAGCTCACCACTTGGTGGATGATAGCTGTCTGCAGCCCTCTGCTTGGCAAGATGACCTTTTCCATTAGCGCAGGATGTACGACAACTTTTAAAGCTCTGCGAACCGTTTGCTACCAGTTGCTGAAACGAGGTGGTTGCAGTTTGGAAGTGAACGATCTCCAGCTTCACTCTGCTGGAGAAGAAACACAAGGACTCCTGTTATCTAGCTGTCGTCCACAGGTAGTCATGCAAGTAAAGTCATCATTTATATGTTGTCAGGAGTACTCACCAAATTTATTGACTTGCACATTATTCTCTGCAAATAAGTTCTAGCTGCTCTCTTCATATTATAATTAAAACGGCAAGGACTTTAATCATTTATGAAATTTTAAACTACATACTGAATATAAATGTATCATTCAATGTGATAGAACGAATTAAATTCATCATTGTCAAATAAATGTATGAAAGATGAAATATCTCTCATCCCACATCATTATCCAATAAAAGTCTGTTTTCCGAGTCCTGTAGGATAGCATGTGGTTTGTGTCATCCTTAGGACATTTCCAGCGAATGAAAGACTTTCAAAATACCTCTAAAAAGTACATTTTTCAAGGATTGTGTTTTTAATAACAGCTGGCTTAAACATTACAGACCTTTTCTTTAATTATCTAATGAAGTGGCCTCTGACAGGCCCATGCTTTTTAAGTACAGACGAGATAGGCTGTAATTTGCCTTTCCTTCTGCTGTCCTGTTGAAACTATGTCCCACTGCAGAAGCTATGAAGCTGTTGCAAGTATGGGAGAAGTTTGGCTTGAGAGGGGCTCCAGGGGCAGTGGTGGCAAAGAGGTCCTGCCACGGGAGCTCCCACGCAGCACTATGACACTGGGCAAGACTTCCATCTCTCAGGGAAGCCACGTTTGCTTTCTCTTGATTTTGTGTAGCTGTGGCTTTTGGAGGCGAGTCTACAGATCATTCCATGAGTTTATGTTTTCTCCAGGAAGAATCAATCAGGGGAATAAATATAGCAAAAATCTCAATAATTTTTCTTCCTTAACCCTACCTTATCTTATGCAGCTGTCCCTGCAGAAAACCTCGTCCAGCTTCTATTTGCCCTTCTGTGTTTTCACAAAAGCAGCTGAAGACTAAGCACAGGAAAACTCTTGCTGAAGACATGACTAATAATTATTCTTTTTGAAAATACCATCCTTTCCTGGGACATTTTCTTTCTCAACACCTTTTATCCACCATTTTTCTTGAAATCAGTTTATTATTCTGCATCTCTTTCCCATAAACTGTGAGTGCTCCTTGTCTTCTCTGTTTTCCCTGTGACTCCTGCAAATTCTCTTGTCATTACTAAAGTGGTGGATTTCATTCTTCCAAACTACAGCAGCAGTTCTGTAGTCTTGTGCTCAGAAAGCGTATAAAGTACCATTATCGGCGAGGACCTCCTTACACCAGTAGCCTTCAACGGATGGGCAGTTCTCTTGGGTAGATGGAGCATGACAGAGTCATTTTTTCACTCAATTACTTACAGATTAAAGCTTTTGCATGCAGGACACCTATCTTTATAGAGGAGCACATGCCATAAAGATCACCGAACAATCATCAGATGGTGTATTTTGGACTCCTGCTTGAAACCCTACAGATGCCAAAATGATTCTGCAGAGAGGGCTGAATCCAGCCTCATATCATTACTGATGTAGATTGTATTCAAATCACTAGCCTACAATTTATTCTGGGTTGACAAATACTTAAATTAATGAAGCAATCACTGTCTTGAACAACACCGACAATATATTCTGAATTCATAGTTAATATGACAGTAGAAAGAAATTAAGAAAATAGAATGTATTTAATGTTTCTCATTTGTGTTAGATACATCACCCTGCTTTTTCACATGTAGGATAAATTATATGCTTTTCACTGTATGTATTATTTGTATAGCATTTGGCCATATATCAGGATGAAATACAGTTCTCTAATTAGCTCCTTCCAAGTACTTACAGTTACCCCAGGCTGGTGATCACCCATATTAAAGCAAATGTGGCCCTGGCGATTGTTTGTACATGCAATTGGGCAGCCATGGTAAAAATCTTTCTAAAGATTTCTTATGGCTCACAACCACAGTATGAGCAGTAATTGTCTGAGACAGTTCCCAGGGATCAGACAGTTTGCTTGTTATGGTGAAGCACGTATCATGAAAGAAGACATTGGAGGTTTAATCATGTCTTTCTAATAGCTTTATGATAGAGTTCCTTTATACTGAATGATTTTATTAGGTTGGAAATATAATTTTCATGAAGTCTCGAAATAAAAAAGAGTAAAAGTAAAGTACATTTGCGAAACCCTTTCAATTCTTTTTCTCTTGCTTCCCAGTATTGTTTCAAAGACTAGAAGGTGATGTTGTATTCCTTGGTGTGCTGTTTAAAGTCAGGAGCGGCAATATTTAGCACATGCTTGGGCAGCCGTGTTTGAAATCCATGCTTCCTCTCTCTGGTGTTCTGATGTGCCTTTAGGGGATGCTTGCCTGTTTGTAGTTTGTTTTCTTTTGTTTAAGGTTTCAGCTACTGCATTGACTAATGATTATATAGCAGTAAACTCTCGTCCCTGCTAAATTCAGAGGTAATGCCTCAAAAGCATTTTTCCCCTGTGTGACATAAAACAATAAAAGAACTAGACAATCCCCTTTTGAGGAAGAATAATCCTTTGTTTAAAGAAAAAAAAAAAGGCAAGCATCTTCTTGATGCCAGAGGGTGTAGAATTCAAATCAAAGTTTAAGTTAATTGATAAAAATAAAACAAATGTCTCATAGTATAATCCTCTTTAGACAGAGTTAACGCTTTTTGCATTAACAAGTCTCCAGTATTAATCACCTATGCTGTTTTAGGATTATATTACACTTGGCTCTGAACTGTGCGATATCTGTTCGATACAGAAATAACATGGGACATACTGAATCTGAATTTCATTTCACTTATAACTCTAAAGTAAATTTATTTCCTTCAGTAATGTCACCTCAGTAGAAAACTGATGGGACCTTGGAATTCAGAGATGAAAAACTCATTGCTAATATAATTTACTTTCATGTATTTCTGATAGTCGGTATCATAAATAAGAAATATGTATTTATAATTTTAATGAGATTTTGGGAAAATCCTTACATATTGTCACTGAGGCATTCACCTCCACATTCAGCTGTCCTATCGAAGAATTCACAAAAAGTTCTGAATGTTTTGATTAGCCAGTCATTTAAAAAAAAAAAGAAAAAAGAAAAAGAAGACTCCAACATACTGTTTAATTATGTACTGCAGGGATCTTCTGAGCCTTTCAATAATGTGTGATAAATTTAGTGCTGCCAATTTAGGCCAGTTGTTTGCCTAAAATATTAACAGCTAACTAAAAATGAGAAGTTAGTTCAATTTGAAAGAAAAGCTTACAGCTAAAAAGAGAAAGGGGAACATGATTAAACTCCCATTTCAGCCACAGTCTGCAATTGTTGGATACGTTTCTAGTAGACTTTTTTTCTCTTTTCATTAGTTGAAGTTTCACAGCAATAATTATCCGTAGATTCCCTTTCATTTAAGTAATGCTAAAGCTATCAGAAACAAGTTTTGTATTCAGCTTTCAGTAGGTTTTTTTTTTTGTTGTTGTTGTTTTGTTTGTTTTGTTTCTGTTTCTATTTTTTTTTTCCTTTTGCCTGCACTTCTGGGTTTGCAGTCAATTACTAGCATAAAACTGAAGGGGCAATTAGCCCCTGAAGCAAATGCTATTGCTGACATGTCTAAATAAATACAGAGTAATTACAGACTAGATATCCAGGACTGCAGTCTGTCACACCTTTCTTATTCAACTTGACTTGTGGAAGTGGCATCACTGCCACCGTGGCAAACATGCACCCTAATAAAAACTAGACGGTTGCTGTTTGCAGACAGAAGCCTTAACACTCGTCTGCTCTTTTGCTATTGATTGTGTCCTGAGTTGACAGTCAACACAAACTCAATGACTGGGTTGAGTCTCGTGAAAATTTGAGCCAGTTAGATGAGTCTAACCCAACAAACAGACCAAAAACCGGCCAAAATTGGGCTCCAAAAAGCAGATGTCCCCCAGTTTGAGCCTCGTGTGAACAGGCTTGTTCACAGAGAAACAAGCTAACTGCATCAGACACAGGTGCAAAATTACGGCACTGCTACGGGCAAGAGCAGTGTGTGCAGCCTGAAACCACGGCTTCCCCTGCCCGTTTTCAGCAGATAAACCCTGCTCTCAACGGGAGCAACTGTGTCAGCACCAATGAGGAAAAGGGATGCGCGTTGCAAACACCTTCTGCTGTTTGCTGCTCGCTGGGACCATCATCCAGATTGACACAAACATGCAAGAATGGCTGACCATAAAGTTACTTAAGAACAATTGCCTGACGTCCATTAGCCTAATGTCTTGTGGGGAGACTGAAGTCTACAAAAATGTTCGTATTCATAAAAACTAAGCACCAAAGCCACCACTGCATTTTCTCTGCAACAAGTTTTTAACATTTTGGATGTTTGTCCTGCTGCAAAACCACTTATTCCGCAAAGGTATAAAATATAGCACTTAATGGAGATAGTACATTTACTCAAGTGCATTAGACAGTTCTTCCTTCTCCTTCTCTTCCTGCTTGATTGGCAGCCAGCAATCCTAGCTGTAACGCTGTAGGAGATATTGTTTATAGCTGGAGCAGCAGGATCTGGCACCAGAGAGGACTCCACAGGCACTTGTGTTGATGGTGGCTTTGCAGTTGCCTCTGGGTCTTTCATGTGGCTGGGCTGATGAAAGCTATCTGGGCAGTTATATGCTCTTGGAAACCATTTCTTTTTCCATTGACACTTTAAATGGTTGTGGTGATTAACTGCGTGTAGGCAGAGAATTTTAAATCCTGCACCACAGTAAGTCTCCGCAGAGGCTGCTGGCACATGGTGGGCATCTATATTTCTCTTTTCTGCCTAAAATCCCTTTCCTGTATTGGTGCAAACATTTGTTTAACTGCATTTGTGCATGTTTGTGGTGCTCCGACTCAGAGGAAGGAAATCTGAGGCACTAGATACAGTGGGATGTGACGTTTTAGTCCTGGCTTCAGATCTCCTCCCCCAGAATAGCTTAGGGATGCCATTCTGCACATCTCAAGGAGGAAAAAAAATGTAGCAGGAGACCATCCAGGAGGTTGGTTGCACTTTTTGGAGCAGATAAGTAAAGTTGTGGCTAGGCCCTGGCCTTCTTTCTCAGATTCTGGTTGTTTCTTGCTACACAGAGAGCTGAGTCAAGGGGAGAAGAGGGTAGTTCATTGACCCACAATGGTTTTATATTGGGTAGTCCATCAAAACACCTGGAACATGCTGCTGCTTGGCGGTTTTGGAGATTGTATGCAGATTCAGGCACGTGCATTTTTTTATGTAAAAAACACAAGGGATGCAGACTTTTGGAAGAAAAAAAATCATACCAGACCCAGAGTTTTTATTACTCTTGAAAGTGGCAGGAACTCCAGACTGTGTTGTGCTTTTGATCTCAATGAATGTATTTTACTGCTTAAATATTAACAAAGGTGTAAATTTGTGTAGGATTGAAGAGTATATCTGTTAAAAAAATTTGTCAGACAGTAGAGCAACACCAATGTAAACCAAATGTTTCCTCTTCATTAGGCAAAAATTTGTTTTCTTTGTGATTGTATTTTAAAAGATTAATTCAATAATTTACATATTCCAGGACTGTAAAAAAAAAAAGAATGACCAAATCTCTACTGCTCAGCTTTGTCTTCAAATAAATATTTGGCTGATTTAAAAAAACTGGGGTTTTGCATGTTGGATTTTACATTTATCTGGGCAGAACTTTTAGAGCAATATTTAGCCATGTTTTTTAGTTTTGCCCAAGTAGCATCAAACTATGAGACAATTTAGTCTTTAAGAGCCTAGAGATTTTCTTACTCAAAAACAACTTTTGTTTTGAAAGTATGTGATTTTAAAAATTACCATTAACTTTTTTAACAATAAAATTAAATGATGTTTAATATTATTTCTCATTGTTTTATGGCTTTTTTACAGTTAAAAAATGTTTTTGTAGAAAGTAAAATATGTGAGTTCCAAAATCCACAAATCAAACCAGTGAAAACACGAGGTTTACATTTCACTGATGTCTCTGAAACTTTGGACAAACTGTACATGAATTTTGAGGTGGTGCTTTTGAAACTGAACTCATACAAGATATGTGGAGTGTGGTTTCACTAGGAGCACATTGTAGACTTAAATCATGCAAAAAGGATCCATAAAACAGACTCTGTTCTTGTTAGTGGTGGAGGTACTTTTAAAGTGGATAACCTGGAAAATTTTTAAAAGTAAAGATCCTGCAACAAAACTGAGAAAACGAGATAAAGAACAAAAAAAAGTAAAAAAAAAAAAGAGAGGGGAGTTCCATGTATTTGAGAACGACTGTTCCTCCATTAAAATCACCATAGGGTGTTCAAGATAAATGTTTCACTGTATGTTGCAGGCTTCCATTGGCTTTGAATAATCCTGGAAAAAATCCTGTTTTGCTGTATGTGGTAGATGGTTTATGGCAAGCATCCTGAATTCTTCCTGTGGACCTGCTGCTATCCTTCCATTTCACTGGAAACCGAGGCTGCTTCATCTCCGTTACGAGTGATATAATGGAAGGAAAGGGAGGGTGAAACATTGGCAGGCAAACACATTGAAAAGAAAATACAGGAAAAACACATTCAATGATATAATTATTTCTCCATACAGAATTGCATTTTGCTAGGCGACGTGTCTCTGAGTTTCTGTAGGAGCAGACTTAAATGCAGTTTAAGTGCATACTCTATACTGATCTACAAAGGGAGGACTGGAGATTTGCAGGGGACAGATTTATTTTACAAATATAGTAGTCACTTAACTTACTGGCATTTTGCTAAGTTCCCTCACCATTATTCTTTTTAAAAAGAAATATTTTCAAAGTGAGTATCTTCCCCACCTCTTAAGTATTATGGTGACATTTAACAGCAACAAACCAACTAACATTTTTTTTTTTTAGTTAGGTTTTATTAGAACCTTTTTGTAAAGCCCATTGAATCATTAAAACTTCAGTATGTTGGATCAGGCGTCTCTCCTCAATTCGCACAGAGCTCCTGCTACTTTCAGTGAGAATTCTCCCTGAGAAAAGTTGCAGAATCACAGAATTTGGACTTCGGCTTATTTACTTATTAAAACTCAGTCAATGCCTTATAAATTACCCTGATACCAAAATATCAACAGTATGACTCCCATGAAAGAACTATAGGAGAGAATAAGCCTGCTGAAAAGACTCTGTACTCACTGAACTCTTCTATAGAAGTGTATTGGTTCCAGTAACATCTTGTTTTGAAAAACAGTAGAAATTGCTTACAATTTTAAGAAATCATCAAACTGTATTTAGGTTTTATCTGAAAAGCAGTCTTTATTTTTTGTTCTCAATTCTAACATTTCAAAAGATGTTGCACTTTATATTTTACTGTTAATTTCTATTACATTATATTTTGTTGACGATTTTCTATTTCATTTTGCTATCCCAATTATATTTAAATAAAATAAACTATATAAAATTGTGCTTTCCAAAACATATGTTGTCAAAACTTCTACAATTTCCCACCTCTCTCACAACGCAAATTCCTGGGAAAATTGAAGCTCAATCTTCTCTTCTGGTTTGAAACTTTCTTTTTAAACTGCTAAGTTTAAGTTTAGTTTAATATAAGTTTAAACTTTTTAATGTAAAGTTCAGAGTTTAAATCAAGTATATTTTTATCTGAGATATGGTGTCAATCCACCTAGACAGCGTAATCTATCATGGAAGAGGAGAGACACAAAAAAAGACTTTTGAGCATTTCTTCAGCTGTCTGAGACATAATAAATAGCTCTTATTATTTATATAATCTTTTGACTTTGCCTTCACTTTTCCTTTGGTTGTAACAGAATCTAACTCCAAGGAAACTTACACCATCCATCCAAACTATGACTTCTTGATTTTAAGCAGAACTCTTCATACTGAGGAAATGAAGGTGATTTTTTTTTTTCTGTACTACTGAATATTTTGTTGGCATAACTCCATTTAAAGGTGATGGATATCTGAAAACTTTTGTATGTTTTTACATACCAAAGTTTTTGTATGTTTTCAGTTTCTGCTGAATTAAGTTCAAGAACTTCTCCCTGTTTGTAAATATGTGCTGGGAGTGGCTTTTTGTGCTCCATGCAGATTTGAGCACGTTTTTGAAGTTCTTTGTGCCATCAAATACAGTGATACTGAAATGCAGCTATATATACATTTATTCTATCTCCAGGAAGACAGTGACCTTTGAGAGGTTTGGCTCCAGACAGGCTAGAGATGTAGCTAAGTGATTCTTTAATGGAACTCATGTGCTCCCTTAGTAGATACAACCGCATCCGGGGCTGCATCAAAAGAAGCATGGCCAGCAAGTTGAGGGAGGTTATTCCGCTCCTCTACTCCGCCCTGGTCAGACTGCACCTGGAGTAATGTGTCTGGCTTTGGAGTCCTCAGCACAGGAAGGACATGGACCTGTTTGAGTGAATCCAGAAGAGGGCCAAGAAGGTGGCCAGAGGGCTGAAGCACATCTCCTGTGAGGAAAGGCTGAGAGAGCTTGGGTTGTTCAGCCTGGAGAAGAGAAGGCTCCAGGGAGACCTTATTGCGACCTTTCAGTAGTTAAAGGGGGCCTACAGGAAAGATGGGGAGGGACTCTTTTTCAGGAAGTGCGGTGATAGGATGAGGAGTAATGGTTTTGAACTGAAAGAGGGGAGATTTAGATTAGATATTAGGAAGAAGCTTTTTACTTCGAGGGTGGTGAGACACTGGAACAGGCTGCTCAGAGAAGCTGTAGATGCCCCATTCCTGGGAGTGTTCAAGGCCAGGCTGGATGGGGCTTTGAGCAACCTGCTCTAGTGGAAGGTGTCCCTGCCCATGGTAGGGGGATTGGAACTCAGTGATCTTTTAGGTCTTTTGCAACTCTAACCATTCTATGATTCTGTGATTCTATGATTCTATGTCTATGTGTCTCTACTAAGGAGCCCAGAACTGAACACAGCACTCCAGGTATGGCCCCACCAGTGCTGAATAAAGGGGAAGAACCTACTGGTAATACTTTTTCTAATGCAACCAAGGATATCATTTACCTTCTTTGCAGTTCAATTCTTCTGGTTTTCCAAATGAAGGCAATAATTTCAGAAAACATGAGTCATCTCAAAATCCTAAAAAGAAAAAAACGCGAACCCTAGAACGTCATCGAAAGGTCAAGTGTTATAGCTAACATGGTTAAGCAAGTTATTGTTGGTCTGTAGTTAAGTAGTCTCCTGCTATAGACTCATTATTTCAAAGTGGTCCACTTGTGACGTACATGCAAGGTACTACCTAGATCTACTTTTCTAAGTTCATCACTTATTAGTCATGAATAGTGATCCATTTTACAAAGAGTTACAAAGTTACAAAGAGCTTTTCTGATCATGATTTGATTTATAATTGATGAAAAGAGATAGTCACAAGCTTAATTTTAGAACCAACAATAAGCAGTCTCAGCGCAGGCATTTTCCTTTTCACTGGTGTAATATTGCTCATTAGAACTGGGCTGCTGAACTGGATAGATCTTTTTACATTCATGAATATTCTGGACATGGATAGTGACTGAGTGTAAACAGTTGATCATAAAGAGGGTGGAAAACAAAGCAATGTGAATTTATTGTATACTGATTTAAAATGTTTATGATGCATTCAATTAAAAACAGGGTAAGCTGACTAGATCTAACCACAAGGGTCTGAACTTGTTTGCCTCATCTCTAAATTGAGGTTCATATGCTTACCTAATGAATTCTACAGCTGACCTAAAAATGACTTTAAAGACATTATTGCACATTCACCCCCTGTTTAGAGGGTTGAAACCTAATTCAGAAACGTGTGGTGTTACCCTAGTTACAGTTAATTAAGCTATATCATATTTTGAGACATTCCTGTCTAGATAACACCAAACCTATGAAGGCACTTTCAAATAAACTTTTAACTGCATTGTGAATATTGTTCTCAGGTTGTCTTGTGCCCTGAGAGGTGGTTATTCCTCCATTCTGCTGTCTCTTCTTCAGTATGATTTGCTGCAGTCAAAGCAGAATGAGTTGGGAAAAGGGAGCTTGGTTTGTGCCTCTTGAACCAAATCTCACCATTAGGGAGAATGAAGTGGAATGTTAATATGCAAGAGGAGAAGACAAGGGATCTGTTTAGGATTTTCAGTACACACACTTACTACTGCAGTGCCTGAACAGCCAAATTCTCACAGAGGTAGAACTCATTTTGCGTAGCTTTAGCCATCTAAAACTGTTACATCTACGGCTGATGTCATCATTCTGGGCTTTATGGATTGCCAATGATGAGAAACAACACCTTCAGAGAACAATTAGCCTCATCCTAAGTTGCAAACCTAACCTGTGTGGGGATGTTTTTGGAAGTGGACTCATCTTTTTCTGATGACTCTAAAGTACCATATGTCACTGGCTCAGACTTAAATGTTCAACTTGTAGATATGTAAACCGAGGGCAGATGAATCCTGCCTGAAGAGTTTATCAGACGTAATTTTACTGTACATGTCATGTTCACAACTACATTTATATATTCAGAGGTAGGGCATATCATTAAGTTTTGGGACCCTCACTACAAGAAAGATATTGAAATGCTGGAGCATGTCCAGAGAAGCGCAATGAAGCTGGTGAAGTGCCTAGAAGAGCACAAGTCTTATGAGGAGTGGCTGAGGGAACTGGAGTTGTTTAGCCTGGAGAAAAGGATGCTTCGGGGAGACCTTAGAGTTCTCTGCAACTACCTGAAAGGAGGCTGTAGCAAAGCAGGTGTCAGTCTCTTTTCCCAAGTAAAAAGTAATAGGACAAAATGAAATGGCCTCAAGTTGTGCCGAAGGAGGTTTATATTGAATATTGGGGAAAATTTCTTCACTGAAAAGGTTATCAGACATTGTAATTGGCTTCTTAGGGAAGTGGTTGAGTCACCATCCCTGGTGATATTTAAAAGATTTGTACGTGTGGCATTCAGGGACATGGTTTAGTGGTGGTGGACTTGGCAGTGTTAGTTTAATGGTTTGACTCAATGATCTTAAAGGACTTTTCCAACCTAAATAACTCTATGATTCTATGATCTTTGCCCCTGTAGTGTCTGTATATGCTGTCTTTTAGACTACAGCACCTTTAGGGACAAAGCACTGTAAGTCAAGGCACCAAAAGTCAAGGCATCACTAGTAAGCTTAATGGGCCAGGCACTATGCTCTGATCCTTTGAGCCAGTGGCATGGCACAGTTAGTTCCCTTCCAAACATAGTGGCCTGATCCACACCAGCTAAAGAGAGCAGTCTCTGGCTGGTGCCGTTCCTGGAATTGTGTCTGGGCATTGAATTGGTGGGCCCACAAGTGGCCATGCCATGAAGCACAACAATATTTTTCCAGTTCCAGTACTTGAGGCCATGATGCAGACACAATTTGTTTCCCAGATAGACCCCATTGTCTATAGGCCCTGGGTTTGAGTTTTTTTTCCCAGTAACTTGGAACTTCCTGAATTTTTGAAGGCCTAACCATTTCACAAAAGAGTTTAAGGCAGAAGCGTCCTTAATCTTCTTTCACAGGGCTGAGGTTGGGCACTTTCATATTCCCCGGTTTCAAACAGAAGAGCTGTAAGTCCCCAGATCCTGCAGCTGTTTTAGCTATGCTCATTCCTGATGCTCTAATGGGGTTTGATTTCTCAGCTGAGAACAGGAATGATTGATTGCCTTCCTCTATGTTCTTTAAGTACAACCTGCTGAAACTCTTTCCTGGTTCTTCAAAGCCTCAGTATTTTAGAGTGGTAGGTTTGACCCTTTCAGAGAGGAAAATACTCTGGTTGTTGGCCCCATGGCTTCTCTTTCTTCTGTTTTT